>NC_142602.1:24899064-25053907 GCF_041222555.1 Hakea prostrata
GTGTAAGGAATAATGTCCATGATGGTTTTTCATTAGTGCTCCATACTTTTCCTCCATTGCCACTATCAGTTTAGGATTTTTTGAGGCGATTTTCTAGGTTTTGGGTTTGGTTGGGATGGTACTGTTTGATGCTATAATGGTTGTAGGAATAGGTTGTTTGTTGGTAAGAAGGGAGACAGGGACTTTGGGCTTAAGGGAACCAATTTGGCTTCATCTCACCATGGGATGAGTGGGAGCAATTGGTGTAGGGGAGGATGATTATATGATAGAGTTGAAAACGGTGGGGAAGGTGAGTGGCTAATGTATGAGGTTGCAAAGGGGGAAGTGGAATAGTTATTGTAGGTTTTGGTTGATATTTAAGATTGATTTGAGAGAAACATACTGAAAGGAAAAAATATTCTCATCAAAAGTAACAAGACCGGAAAAAATCCCAGTTTTTTTGTCTAACCACCAATATCCTTTGTAATTTTGATCATAACCAAGAAACACATAAGGTTTGGACTTTGGGTCCAATTTGTCTTCTCAATACAACTTCAAATTGGATAACATAGTAAATAAAAAAAATAAATCTCAAGATAGAATAATCTGGTGCCGTACCATATAGCATCTCATACGGTGATTTATCGTGTAAGACTGGTATTGACATCCGGTTTATTAAAAATACAGTAGTCGTGAATGCCTCCATCTAGTATTGCTTTGGCATATATGCTTAAAACATAAGAGATAAAATTGTTTTTGTAATGTGGAGATGTTTTCTTTCAACAACGCCATTTTGTTCAGGGGTGTGTGCATAAGATGTGAGAAACAATGCCACAATCATCTACGTATATTTTGAAAACTCCCTTTATTAATTTAAAGGCACCATCACTTGGAAAATTTTAATTGTAAAAGAAAAGAGATTTTCAACCATAGTCTTAAAATGTTTGAACAATAAATCATATTAGATTTATTGTGCAAAGGACAAAGCCATGCGAAACGAGTAAAATCACCTATAAAAATAACATAGGAATCATATCCACTAACAGACAAAATTCGTATTGGTCCCCATAGATCACAATAAATAATTTCTAAAGGATGAGTAGTAATACTCACAGAAGAAGAAAATGACAATTTATGATGTTTTTCAGCTTTCGGTAAAATTGAACCTGACTTCAAATTCTTTATACAAAAACCCTAGGGGGAAAATTCAATACAACATTTTGTGGTATTTCAAAAGATTTTGAAAATTGAAAATGAACCGTCCCGTTTTGGTTTTTGAAATTCGTATATACGTATTTACGTATTCTGTTTAAAACGTATTAACCATTTGGTATGGAATACTAGTACATAACCCACTCGAACCGCTCTTACTCAGACCGCTGGTTTTCGCTAGACCGAACCGAACCGAAAAACAGGTCTGTATGAGGTGGGTTTACATTATTCTAATCGGACGGCTCGCTTGACCGTGGAGCGCATTAATTACGCTCCACAGAAGCAAATTTGGATTATCTCACCCTCTCCCTTGTTCTCCTATCTATAGAAACTCCAACGAAGAAATCTTCTCCTACTTTCCTTTCTTCCTTTTTTTTTTTCTTCGGAAGAAATACTTAAATTTTGGGCTAGCTGCTTGTGTATACCATTGTAAACAAACACACACACACACACACACACACACTTATTTTGACATGTATCCTATGTTGCTAGGACCTAGCTTTAACCCTGTACATTAAATGTGCAAGACTGTCAAGTGACACATTTCGGACCATTGAGATTCAAAGGTTGAGATTGAAATCTTGACTAAATATCAGATCCAACCGTCCAAAAATTCTGTTGACCTTAATGCGTAGGACTAAAGCTTTTTTTTACCATAGCTTCAACCAAGTCCGACATGTCACTTGGTGTCACCGTGTCGGTGCCTAGCGACACCACCAACACAGGCGACATATCGGGTGACTTTTTGACGATATGGATCTTAAAAGGGATCTGGGCATCAACAAAAGGTTGTGAAAGATCAGTAGCTTTGGTAGTTGTAAAGGCATAAAAATCATCCTTGAGCTTTCGCTGGGACTCTTCATCAGTATCGACGGTTTTGTGAGCCCCAATCAGCACCATAAAGGACGCTAGTAGGACACACATGAAGTAGGATCACGATTCACAAGCATCACCAGGGCGAAGATAATTCTGCACAGTCCATTTAATGCAAATGCGCTTTCGTTGCTGAGATCAACGGTGATGGCAATCTGGTGGTGGGCTCCGGATGTGGGTGCAGAAGAGGAGGAAAGCGGGAAATGTGGTGAGGATGGTGGGTGTTGGACGGTTGGATTCCGTCGAACTTTGTTTTGGAAGCATTCGGTTGAAGCGAAAGAAGAAGAAAAAAAAATGAGGGTTTCTTTCGCCTCAATGATCGGCTTTTCCGACAAGGAAATTGGAGGTGTCTTCTGCTTCGTCTTCCCTTTCTTTTCTGAAATTGAATTTGAATTTTTCATTCAACCTTTGGTTGTCATGTCGTTAATGCTAGGGTTTTTCTACGAAAGCCATTGGCGATTGAGCGCGGCAGGTATGCGGAGGAAGAGGAAGAGAGGCGTTGGCCAGTGCAGCGTAGACCGAAAAAGAGGAAGAGAGGTGTTGGTCAGCGCAGCGTAGACCAAAAAAGTCGACCGTTGAAGATATATCGCCGAAAAAAGGTATTTATCGTGTAATTGGGGGTGTCTTCGCCCCAGCGACACGGCGACATATCGCTCTGTGTCAGTGATACACTGCACTGGCTTCAACAACTAATTTATTTTTACTTTCTGTTTTTCTTATACATTTTCTTCGGTTAAGCGAAGAACACAACTACTTCTATTGTAGCAAGTGCTAGAATGAGAAAGCTGAGCTACAAGTCAACAACCAATAAACAAAATTTTTCTGTAATATTTAAAATTCATTATTATGGATTGCTGCTACGCTCTTCCCCTGTAGACTCCGTCCACCTTCCTTCTCTTTACAAACTTCTTACATTCAATATTACAATCTCATGCTGTTCCTTACCCGCCATTAATGTTCCGGGAGACACGGACCTGAAACACTTCTTGAAGTAATTAATTTGTTAGGCACAAGTTTATTCAGAAAGGCTTGTATCAACTCATATATGTAAAAGAGTAGGAACACATGCACTGATCGATATATTACACTGATTGCGTTGAGGTTGACATAAAACGGTTCGAAGACCAAACTGTGATTTCCTGATTGATTGAAACACCAAACCTAGATGATACGGTGATAACATGATTGATTTATATAGACCAAATGCATTCTCTATCGTCATTTGGATTCAGTTTTGCAATCATTGACACTCAATTCCTGTTGATTTGGTAATGGAGAAATCTGGGTATGGAAGGGATGGGATCTACAGATCCCTCCGTCCTCCCATTGTCATCCCTAAAGACCCAAAGCTCTCAATAGTTCCTTTTCTTTTCAGAAACTCCTCGGCATACTCCGATAAGCTTGCACTTGCCGACGCTGATTCCGGCGAAACACTCACCTTCGCCCAGTTCAAATCCACCGTAGCTAGAGTCGCCCATGGTTTGCTCCGTTTGGGTATAAAGAAAGGCGATGTCGTTCTCCTTTTCGCCCCTAATTCCATCCAGTTCCCTCTCTGTTTTCTGGGCATCGTCGCTCTCGGAGCCATTGCCACCACCGTTAATCCTCTCTACACCACAACCGAGGTTTCCAAACAGGTCAAGGACTCTCGTCCCAAGCTTGTAATCACCGTTCCTTCCCTGTGGGACAAGCTCAAAGATTTTGGTTTGCCGGCCGTCATCTTGGGACACCTCAATATTTCGTCTCCGCTGATATCCGGTGCCGGAATCACCTCTTTTTCCGACCTGGTTAATTTGGCTATAGGACCCGTCTCTGATTTTCCACGAGCTTCGGTCAGATTAACCGATACGGCGGCGCTCTTGTACTCTTCCGGCACCACTGGGACGAGCAAGGGGGTCATTCTGACCCACCGGAATTTCGTTTCTGCCGCTCTCATGGTGACCAGTGACCAGGAATTTGCCGGCGAGATACACAACGTGGTCCTCTGTTTCCTTCCCATGTTCCATATATTCGGCCTCTCCATCATCACCTATGCCCAGTTGCAGAGGGGGAACATGGTTGTCACGCTTGGAAAGTTCGATATGGACATGGTGCTAAGCGCAGTTGAGAAGTATAAGGTGACCCATTTGTACGTGGTTCCACCGGTCATGATTGCTCTGGCGAAGCAGAGTGTGGTCAAGAAGTATGATCTCTCGTCTCTTAAGAACCTTGGTTCCGGCGCGGCTCCACTTAGTAAGGAAATAATGGAGGAATGTGCCAAGAACTTGCCTCACGCCCATGTTCTTCAGGTACTCATGTTCTTCTATTCAAAGTTCTATTTGAAGCTACAATACAGAATATAGAATGTTTCTAGCTTTGAGTATGAAAGATGCATCCTGTTTTGACTTCAACTCTGTGGTCATTTAACAGGGTTATGGGTTAACTGAAACTTGTGGAATTGTTACAGTCGCGAGTCCGAGAATAGGAGCTCGCCATTCTGGTTCAAGTGGACCTCTTGTTCCAGGAATTGAATCACAAATAGTTGCTGTGGAGACACAAAAGCCTCTTCCTCCCAATCAATTAGGGGAAGTATGGGTTCGAGGACCAAATGTAATGAAAGGTACTGCGCGGAACTATGTTGTTTCTATGTGTTCTCTGAAAATATATACATGATGCTGCTGTAACAACTATTCTTTTAGAATAGATTACCTGTGAAACTTCAGTGTCATTTCTCAGTTAATTTCAACTCGCGTCTCTCTCGTGTAGAGCTTGTCTTTAGTTGGAATAACAGGGTCCGAACCTGCACACTCAAGTGCATTTTTCATAAGTGTGAAAAATACACTTTTTTTTGGAATGAGGTTCATCCGGGCCAGCTTTCGCGCACCACGACTACATCCTCAAGGCGCTTTTTTATATAATTAATATAGGCGGGGCTTGCCCCTTGGCCCCGAGGAGATTCGAACTCTAACTTCCTATGTGGAAGCGTTGGGCTTTGCCAACTGAGCCATCCCTCGGGGTTGTGAAAAATACACTTTTCGAAAATGGACGGTTGAAATCGAGATCTTGACCGTTCGCTACAGGTGCTGCACATTAATTGCTCATTACCCAAGCATTTTCCCTTATTGATAACATCACTTTTATTTAAGAAATAGGGGATCAAACTTGCTTCCTGTGCTTGATTTATAGTTTCCTAGATAAGGAGCATCCTTTAATTTTGTTCATTAGGTTAATGACCACAGAATGTGGACCATGAAACATTTTAGGACTTTTTTTTTTCTAACGTGTGTCATCGAAGTGCAGCTACTTCTTACAGATTATTACGAAACAGCTAAAATTATGCTGTAGTTAAACTCTATTCATAATATTTTAATACATAAAATGGTGTTTTGTAGCTGTTTCGTCTGTCATTATGATGTTATGAAATATTCTTACAAAAATAGAAAGATTGACCATACGCGGAGAGCACTTTTAGAAAGAAATCTCTCAAACATGCTTCTTATTATGTCATTCAATGACTATTAGGTTGAAATACTTTTTTGGGAATTAATTTGTTACTTGAATATTCTCTGACATTTTGGAAACTTGGGATTGGTTATGCTTTCTGTTGTTCCATTGGCCTAAAATGAAGGAGTTGTCATTGTTGGCAACTTAAGTGAGTTTTGATATGGTACAGCAACACACAAAAAGGTTCCGAGAGAAAGAATCCAATTCAAATAAAGAAAACTCAAGAATCCCGTTTTTGAGGGTCTCTGTCCAGTTTTGATCAACCTCTTCATCAGATGGTCATCCAGTGTCCGATTGAGCCGATTTTTGGAGGAGAGCTTCAAGACTTCTTGATCTTCAAATCCAACGGTGGGATTGTTCATTGGAGATCTCTAAGTTAGTCCGATTTATACGTCAAAACACTCCTTGTTTAAGTCAGATAGGAACTCTGAGTTTGATTCAAACTCTGAGTCCAGTTTTGATCAACCTCTTCATCGGATGGTCATCCAGTGTTCGATTGAGCCGATTTTTGGAGGAGAGCTTCACGACTTCTTGAACTTCAAATCCAACGGTGGGATTGTTCATTGGAGATCTCGAAGTTAATCCGATTTGTACGTTAAAACACTCCTTGTTTAAGTCAGATAGGAACTCTGAGTTTGATTCAAACTCTGAGTTAAATTAATCTATAAAAGGAGAGCAAACTCCAGCAGAAGAGGGAGGACGTTTTGAGGAGCTTGGGAATAGCGTGGAGGTCGAACCAGAAGACGTTGGTTGGCTATGGAGATCTGAAGCTTGGGAATAAGAAGTCTTTTGTTTTGCTGAACAAGAAAGAAAGTGAAAGAGAAGAAAAGAGAAGCAGCAGAAGAAAAGAAGGGAACATGGTTGTATGGCTTTTTTAAAGAGAGAAAACTGAAAAAGATTGAGAAGAGAAAAAAAAAGAGTTGGAGAAAAAGAGAAACAAGTATTGTTACCATGCATCTTATACAAGTTGAGGTAACCCGTATTCACAAGTGATTGTCTATTATTTTCGAGGTTATGTTTAGTGATGAAGAATCTATCTCATGAATGTAATTTGGAGCTTGTCTAGGGGGTTGGGGTTGGTGCCTTTGTCTGAATTGCATTTTAGACTATAACAGGGATTGGTGTTCCTGGACTGTTGTAGCAGTCAAAATAATGTGACCTAGCAAGTTGGAGCTTGCCTAGGGGGTTGGGGTTGGTGCCCTTGTCTGAATTGCATTTTAGACTATAACAGGGATTGGTGTTCCTGGATTGTTATAGCAGTCAAAATATCTAAGAGTGTATTGAGTAATATACGAAACCCTAGGTAGGGTATTATTCTGTGGATGTAGGCAATTTGGCCGAACCACGTAAACTCTGGTGCATTGCGTTTTTGTTTATTTTTCTTTGTTGCACATATTGGAGTGCCTTGATTGCAGAGTGGTGGTACACTGTCTGGTAGACCCAGCCACATTGTGGTGAATTTTTGTAGACACTGATTCACCCCCCTCTCAGTGTCAATCTGGGAATAACACTTTCATTTCGACTTTCACGTGAAATAGTGTTTTCTTGGGTTTCTGAATATCAACATTAATGGTTACCAGTGCTCTTTAGGTAATTTACTCATTTCCGGTACTAATTTTATAAGCTTCGATCTATAGGGTAATTTACTCATTTCCAGTACTAATTTTATAAGCTTCGATCTATAGGTTATCTCAACAATCCTGAGGCTACAAAGTTGACCTTAGATAACCGAGGCTGGCTGCGAACCGGAGATCTAGGATATTTTGACGAAGAAGGACAGTTATTTGTTGTTGACCGAATAAAAGAGCTCATCAAGTATAAAGGATTCCAGGTGAGACTTATTGTGTGTTGGTTAGTTTATCTTTTTATTATTTTCTTATCATCCGTTCATGGTAAATGTAACTATGACTTCATGGCTCTGACACTGCTTTTTTGTGTAAAACTAGGTTGGTTGGTGGTGAAATTTTCTGCATGTTCCTGTTCTTAGCTCTCTTTCCGCTATATAAGAATATTGAGTTTTTTTTATTCTGTTAGGTGGCACCTGCGGAGCTCGAAGGAGTTCTTCTGACTCACCCAGACATATTGGATGCTGCTGTCATCCCGTAAGTTGTTGATAAACTCAACATAGCTCCAGAAAAATCAAGCAAACATTTGCTTAATTAATACCGTCTGATACTAGAGCATTTTTTTTTTGGGTCATAGATTTCCAGATGATGAAGCTGGTGAGGTCCCAATTGCATATGTTGTCGGTTCACCCAGTAGCTCACTAAGTGAAGGAGAAATTCAGGAATTTGTTGCAAAGCAGGTAGAGTAATTTGTGTTTTACTTTTTGCTTTTGTTTATGCTTTCTATGACATTTGACCTCAGCTTGATTGTCCAACATTTTCCCTTTTAACTCAATGAAACCCTTTGGTGCTGAGAAAATGAAAAAAAAAAAACTTTATTCTCACCCTCCTGCCTTTGGTTTGACCCCTTAACAATTCAACGAGGGATCTGTGCTGCTTGGCTTAGCCATTCACTAAGTAACCTTACTGCCACTGTCTTTCTACCCACTACTCCTCTTTGCCCAGTGCCATTCACTTCTCACTGGTTTGTAACTAACTTAAATCTTACCATGTAATATAAATAAGCTTTCCCATTCAAGTTCAAGTAATTTGATTGAGAAGTGAAGTCAATAGTACTTAACATGTTAAGTAAAGTTACAAAATATTGGTGGTAGTGATAGGAGAACTTGCTTCTTGTTTTCTCATCTATTTTTATTCACTTCCCTTCACCTATGCTGGTAACCAGGCATCACCTCAGTAGTCCAACATTGTCTAAAACCTCTGATTATTATTTCCCTTTGTGCTTTTCAAAAGCCGTTTGAATACACAAAATCCATTTCACTTTTCTTGAGTAAAATGATTCACGAAATAATTAATGATTTCAGAATATCACCATAAGTGAAAATAACACATTATTTTGCTTCTAAAAACTGCTCTTCCCCCATCTTAGGTTTGCTGTAGTTTATGAAGGGTCAATAAGATAGGACGTTCTCTGGACCAACCACTTAAGAAAAGCTCAATGACCATTTTACTCTATGTTTTCCTCCATGAACTGTTTTCTCACTTACACCTTGCACTTAGCCATGGACCGTCAAAGTTTGGATGATCTGCACTTTTGACCATTCTGAATGTACCTTAGTCGTTTTCCTTTTTGGGTTTGGATTTTGATATGCGGTACTACTTAATAGCGAAATATGCATATTGAATTTGAGCTTTTTTGTACATGCAACTTAGAAGAGTCAGAATTTGTCTTCTGTTACAGGTTGCACCCTACAAAAGATTGCGACGTGTAGCATTCATAAGTAGTGTTCCAAAATCAGTTTCTGGGAAGATACTTCG
Organism: Hakea prostrata; assembly: GCF_041222555.1. Taxonomy (NCBI): domain Eukaryota; kingdom Viridiplantae; phylum Streptophyta; class Magnoliopsida; order Proteales; family Proteaceae; genus Hakea; species Hakea prostrata. Next base: position 24,907,992 of record NC_142602.1, read on the forward strand.
AAGAGAGCTTATCCAGAAAGTCCGATCTAAGCTATGAGGTGCCAGGATTATCATCACCCATGCTTCCAATCCTGTCAATGTGATAATCAATCCGCATGAATAATCCAGGAGATGGCATACAACACAACTATGTTAGTTGAGATGTATTATTCTTCTTCACAAGTGAATTTCCTTTTATTCTAGAGGAGAAATAAGGGTCAGTCAGTAATGTAATGTATACGGGGTGTAAACAGACTGGATTCCAATCAGATAGTGGTAATATCATATCCGCATTCTATTATATTCAGACGGATTCAGATAATATCCTATCGGTTTTCGGATGGATTCTGTCGGATTCGGATGATAATCGGATAGTTATTTTCTTAAGCAGATCCTTCTAAATGGGCATGAATACAGATTGAATACAAGTTTTCGACTACCTATTTACATTTTTACATTTATATTTGTGAGGGCTATGATTGAAATTTAAGAATTTAACAACTTTGGTAGCTATTTTAGTAGAAAATCTAGAAAAATAGTCACGTATCACAGGTAAAAAAATTATAATAAATTTAAATAAGTAACTTAATTGGATAATTTTATCGGACAGATAATAATTGGTAAGAAATGAGTAATAACATATCCACATCTCATTAGTAATCAGACAGATTCGGATACCCCTAAACAGATGTGGATGCGAATTCGAAAGCGGATTTCGGTTATTCATTTACACCCCTAAATGTATTTTATAGGAACTTTTTAACCCAAAAAACAAAAAGAAAGAAAGAAATGTATACGAACTTTATTAGATTGTTCAAAAAATCACTAGCATCTCCCATTTAGGGTATCTGCTTAGTTGCTTTTCTGAATTCTATGGTTAAGGCACATTATTTCATTGAGGTTAACAATAAAATTCTTGGAGAGACTCAGAGAGCACCTGTTTCTTGACAGGTTGTGCTCTTCCAGATTCCGGTTGTCAAAGAGTAAAATTTATTAGAAGATACTATGATAAATAAATAATGGTTCGAAATATCGCCTGAAAAGAGGTGTCAGTGGCTAGCGAAACCATCGACACCTTGAGATGTCGGCGAGATACACTGAGATATGGAGGGTTTCAACTTTCAAGTGTTTTATACTCTTAAAATTTATTATAAAATAATATATAATATACTAATATAAAAACATTTATACGTTGCAACTTGTGCACACTTGAAGCCATAATAGCGGGATCTGTAATGCAAATATGCAATTGATTTTCAACTTTTTAACTTTTATTGGTAAACAACAAGGTGCTAATGAATAAACGGAGAAATCCCTGTCCTTACATTTTTTTTACCGCCCAGAGAGTAGAGAGAAAGACGGTGACGGTGAGTGATTGAGAGAGACAGAGACAACTGAGAACTGAGAAGAGGAAGAGAGCGAGAGTGAGAAGTGAGAAGTCGGTGAGCGACTGGGAGAGCCAGAGAGATCTGAGAAGTCGGAGACTATGCTGGAGCCTGCGAGAGAGAAAGAAGACGGAGAAAGAGAGAGAGAGAGAGAGAGAGAGAGAGAGAGAGAGAGAGAGAGAGAGAGAGAGAGAGAGAGAGAGAGAGAGAGGGATCAGAGAAGGCTGCATCCTGCAAGCTGTTCGAAGTTCTCTTCTTCTCTTCCGGCATCCAACAACAGTAGCAGCTGTTGCCACCGGCGGAGAAATTGTCGATTTTTTTCCGATATATAGTTGGTTTGTCGATTTTTCGGCTAGTTTTCGCCGACTTTTAGTTGATGTCATTTCGATGACCGGTTTCGTGTCACCTGTGAACGACATGACGATTTTTCGCTGAAATGTCGCGACATAATGTACATTTCTATGAAGCATCTACTTTGAAGCATTGTTCTTTCTTTCCTAGGGTTTCTTTTAGTTACATTCCTAGAATTGGCAACGGCTTTGCTGATTTCCTTGCTAAGGGTGCTTGCAGGTTATCTCTAGATAGATCTTGGTGGGGTATACCACCTTTGTTTATTGTGGATTCCTCTCGTTTGTATAGGTCTTTTGATCTAAACTCTTTCATTTAATATAATTGTTGTTTTTTTGTTTTGGCCAAAAAAAGAAGCATCTACTTTGAGAAAAGGCTAGGTTATGGCCTTGTGTTGTGGTCTTTACGGAGGGCGAAATTCTGAATTCTGAGTCCATTTTGTTTTCGTTTAGGGTTTATTGTTATTAACAATCATGGTGCCAATAAGTTGATCTTGAAATTTGAAAAGCTGGATCAGAGGTTGTGGTACTTGTGTGACCAAGCTCATTTACCATTGAATGTGATCATTTACTATTTTGAACTTGGCCCATCATTTAAACCTACTCAACAGATTCTGACTGGAAGCTACTCATAGCTGAAGGGTAACATTTATAAAAGTTATTGGGTAATTTTCATCTGACTTAAGGTTTGGTCAAGGTCACTTTTAGTCCAATTTAAGTTTCTTTTGTATATGGCTCCCATGTGGTTTCAAGAAATGGTTAAATAAGGATTTAACAAAAACTATTAGTTTAATAATTCTTATGACGAAAATACCCTTATTTTTAAATCAATTTATTTGTTTTAGTTTTTTTCTTTTAAATAAGTTTCTCTCTTATTTTATTCAATCTACCAAAACAAAAACAATTAAAAAAAAAAAACCTAGAAAAATAACTCCCTCTCAAAAACGAGATTGAATATGGAGGTTGAAGCTTAGAAGCCCCCACCCTCTGTGTAACATTGCGAGGAGATTATACGTATCTTCGTCCAAACATCAATCTGCACATTAATTTTCGCATTGAATGCATTGAGATCCATTAAATGTTCTTTGCCCACAAGGAAGTTTCTCATTCGCTTAAGCCTCCCTCGAGTGCTACGCCCTCCCATTTTGTCAACCAAAACTGGGGATTGATGTCACATCAATGTCAACATGAGGTTGATCACTTGATCCGGTGATATTGTGTATGCCTATCTTGCATGTCAAGCTCTTGGCTTGCTGATCAAGCTATCCTCCAAAGGTCATCTCCACCCTCCATTTTGGGCGGGAAAGTTGGAAGGTTGCAATATGTTCCTCTACCTTAGACGTATGAATGTGATATATATAACAACACTCTTCACCAAGAAAAGTAAGTTCAGAACGCTATCTCTAGCCATTACTCTCCTACAACTACCCCAGGAAAACATTATTTTCTTCACCTTCTTGGGCATTTAATCCTCTCTATGAGGATTGGTGTTATTCCAATTTCTAACTTAATCATTGGAGGTGGCTTCCCATCCCTTGAGGCAGTCCACTGTCACATTTATTTGTTCTCGGGAACCAAGTCTGGTCTAGCAACGAACCTGTCGGCCCCCAGTCAGATTTTGGAGCAACAGTTTTGATGGTCAAATTTGAGTCAATGATCAAAATAGTGTGCTATAATATAAAACCCAAAAACAGAACTTGGGATATTTCTTGTATTAGAAAATCAACGGGTCTGTTTAGCTTGATGACCTGGTCAAAGGCCACTACTGGATGGCTCTTTAATGCCCCAATGTATGAGAAGTATCAATCCCTCTAGGGGATCGGTCCATCCCGAGGATAAGGATTGAGGGCGAACAAAGGGTATCACTTTGTGAGTGTGAGAGTAGTGTGAGGTTTCTTGAAAATAGTGGAATCTGTTTTCTCTTAGGTGGACTTAGATAGAGTTTTGCCGAACCACATTAAACCTCTCGTGTGTATTTTGCTTGTATTCTTCTCCATTCATGGTCGTGCATCTTTATCCCTAACATACACTAATTCTCAATCGCAAAAGTGATTCGAAACCAGCATCACAAAACCCCCCACAATCAAGCATTCTTAATTTGAGCAGTATGGATCTGATTTGTGATCAGGGAAAAAAAACAGGTTTTGACTTTTGATAGCCAACTGTAAGGAGAAAGGCCTCTGAAACCATAGCAGGAATCAAGGTAGAGATTCACCTTCAAATTGAGATCCTACTAGTGATAGAACTGACAAATAGTGGCTGTAATAATGTCAGATTTGAAGAAAAAAAAGGTTTACTCGAGTATTGAAGGGAAGAATGACTGAAGAAGAAGAAGACATGACTAATCATCCCACCCAGCTTCAATTGGAATCCTTGGAATCCTACCACATCTCTTAGTCATGTAGATCTCACAGAATAATTAAAGACTCAAGCCAATCCCCATCAATCACAATTTGGGTATAGAGCTGTAGCCCCTTCCGAACATATATAAATGGAAGACTAAAAAATAAACTTAAACACTAAGAAGTTAAAGCAACATAAATTACTGCAGAAATTAAAAGAATGATTGAAACAGATTTCAAACGGACTGATTAATGAAGTAAACCTCTAATTTCCACTGGTTTCCTAGGCATGCCTTAATTGGTCTTGAAAACACTTTTGATCCTTGAGTTGATTCAGGTTTCTGTTTATCTGACGTGCAAGATAATCCTCTTATCTTGTTTTCATGTACTGCCTTTCCAATTTCTTCCTCCTCTTCTGGGTTAATATATTAGTTTAGTCCTCCACCACCCCACCCTCCAAAAATAATAATAAATAAAAGCTAAATTGGAGTTTAGGAAGTTGAAGTCTTCCATTCTTAAACTCAATTAATCATTTTGTTGGATTCTCCATAATGAAAATCTAGGGAAGAGGCTTGCTCACGGGTATCCCTTCCTGGAAGCAGAGATTGCTTACTGTGCTTTGAATCAGTACTGTGAGTCTGCTGTTGATTTCATTGCTAGGAGATCTAGGATTGCTTTTCTGGACACAGATGCAGCAAGCCGAGCAAAAAGCTTTCGTTTGCCTTTTTTATTTTTATTTTTTTGGTGGTGATTGATAAGCATATCTATCTAAGATTAAAACCTCAAAAGGCACCCCATTAATCGCAATGGTAGCTGTTTTGATTAGTGTAGCTACTTAGGAAAGCCTGATGGGTAACTTAAGATATGATCGTTCGTTAAAAATTTAAAACAAAATATTGCATGGAGCTTTTGAAAAACATGTAAACATGAGATACTCTTTAGAAAATCATCCTCTACTTTTAGGTGCTCTAAGATCAATGTTGCTAAAGATCTACTAAGGATTCTTTATGAAATGGTTATTTTACCTTCTGAAAGAGGGACAATTCAAAAGATAGAATGGTGAAGTTGCATACCTTTTGGTATTGCAAGATTCATTTATATAATAAATATTTAATTGATATAAATTTGAATACAAAGAAAGATTCCACATTCAAATTCTAACAGTTAAAAAAGATTTTCAAAATTTGATTTCCAAAATTAAGGTAAGGGCTCAAACTCCAACGGCTATCTTAACATTTTGATTCTATCATCCCCCTCAAACTGATGGGCGATAGTTGCAACAATTTGGATCAATGCTCTTGAAAAGTTGGTGATGATACACCCTTTGTGAAGATATTAGCAATTTGACTTTTGGATTATAGATAGCACCTAAAGTATGCTTCACATATCATAATATACATTTTGTTGTCTATAAATGTGCATCAGTGGGACTATGCATAAATTGATAAACATGATTAACTGCAAAAGATATGTATGGCCGAGTAATAGTTAGCTATTGTAGGGCCCCCACAAGCTGTCTGTACTCTGTGGAATTCACCAAAGGGGTACTATCTCTAGTGGATACCCTAGATCCAGAAGTTGGTGTGGTGCAAGTTTTGGATCCATCCATACCAGTTGAGGATAGGAGATCCAATGCCCTTTGTGTGTGTGTGTGTGTGTGTGTGTGAGGACCATACCACTGGAGTCTCATTTTGCTTCAATCCCCAAAAGGTAATGTAAGTTCCTAAGATCGGTCATAGCAAACTCCGTAGTTAGCTTCTTGATCACCATTTGAATTTGGGCTTCATCAGAACCTATCAATATGATGTCATCCACATATAATGATAAGACAATCATATTAGTATTGCTATTGTAGATAAACATAAATGGATCTACAATACTTTGGTTAAATTTTCGTTGAAGAAGATAAGTCTTGAAACGTTAAAACCATGCTCTTGGAGCTTGTTTCAAACCATATAGTACCCCTTGTAGAAACAAACATAGATGGGTTTGGTTGATGAAACAAAACCTTGAGGTTGTTCCACATAGACATCTTCATTTAATGACCCATTCAAAAGGCATTCTTAATATCTAGTTGATGAATTGGCCATGATCTGGGGATGGCAATAAAAAGGACTGGTATAATAGTGATGGGTTTCACAACTGGACTGAAGGTTTCATGAAAATCTATCATTGGTTGTTGATTGAAGCCCTTGGCAACTAGTCTTGTCTTATATCACTCAATCGACCAATCACTTTTTGTTTTGATTCTATAGATCCATCGGCAACCTACAACATTCATGCCTGGAGTGCAAGAAACTAATGTTCATGTTTGGTTTTTCTTAGTGCTTCATACTTTTCCTCCATTGCCACTATCCATTTAGGATTTTCTGCAACAGTTTTGTAGGTTTTGGGTTCAGTTTGGATGGTGCTGGTTGTGTTATAATGGTTGTAGGAATAGGGTGTTTGGTGGTAAGAAGGGAGACAGAGACTTTGTGCTTAAGGGAACTGGTTTGGCTTCATCTCACCATGGGATGAGTAGAAACAATCGGTGGTGGTGGGGTTGTGAATTGGTGGAGATGATGTAAGGGGTGGTGAGGGTTGGAGGCTCTAGATAATGATGTAGGGGAGGATAAGGTTTGAGGTGTAGGATGATTATATGGTAGAGTTGAAGACGGTGAGGAAGGTGGGTGGCTATGTATGAGGTTGCAAAGGGGGAAGTGGAATAGTTATTGTAGGTTTTGGTTGATAGGTTAAGGTTGGTTTGAGGGAAACATATTGAAAAGGAAAAGTATTATCATCAAAAGTAACATGGGGGAAAGAAAAATTACCAGTTTCTTTGTCTAACCACCGATATCCTTTGTAATTTTGACCATAACCAAGAAACACACAAGGTTTGGACTTTGGGTCCAATTGTCTTCTCAACATGACTTCAAATTGGGATAACATAGTAAACAAAAAACTCTTAAGATAGAATAATCTAGTGCCTTACCAAATAGCATCTCATATGGTGATTTATCGTGTAAAACTGGTGTTGGCATCTGGTTTATTAAAAATATAGTAGTCATGAATGTCTCCATCTAGTATTGCTTTGGCATATATGCTTGAAACATAAGAGATAAACCTATTTCAGAAATGTGGTAATGTTTCCTTTCAGAAACACCATTTTGTTCAGGGATGTGTATGCATGAGATGTGAGAAACCATGCCACAATCATCTAGGTAAATTTTGAAAGCTCCCTTTGTTGATTTAAAGGCACCATCACTTGGGAAATTTTAATTTTAAAAGAAAGAAATTTTCAACCATAGTCTTAAAATGTTGAAATAATAAATCACATCGATTTACTTGAGCAAAGGACAAAGCCAGGTGAAACGAATAAAATCATCTATAAAAATAATTTATGAATGATACCCACTAACAGACAAAAGTCCCTGTAGATCACAATGAATAATTTCTAAAGCATGAGTAGTAATACTCACAGAAGAAGAAAATGGTAATTTATGATGTTTTCCAAGCTATCAGGCCTCATAGAGGTGATTTATTTGAATCAATTAAAATACTATTACGTAATTTATTCAAATTGACGAATGGATGACCAAGGGAGGCACAGCATTGGCCGAAAGTGAGTAAAGCTTATCTCTTAGGGGTCTATTCAGTAAAATTGCACTTGACTTTAAATCCTTTATATAAAAACCTCAGGGGGAAAATTCAATAGAGCAATTATTATCAGTAATAAGTTGAGAAATTGAAAGTAAATTTTTGAAGATTTGTGAGAGAACAAGAATATCATTTTAAGTGCAAAGATGTTGATGAAATTTTCAAAAGTGATGATTCAGTTTGAGTTATAAGGAGTTTCATACCGTTACCAACTGAAACATGTTCATCTCCATTATAAATAGTTGATTGTTACAAGATAGTAGGATCGAATGTCATATGATGGGTAGCACCACTGTCCGGAATCCACTTAGTATTATTTGTTGAGATTGTGTTGGTGTGCAATCCTACATATGGTGTAAGAGGGGTAACCAAGCACTATTTCGCCTTTGTGAGTAGTGAAAATAGCACTTGATAGCTGGATGGTCAATTTTAGCACAAATTTGGTATTTGAGGGGCTAAACATAAAGATAGGGAGATGATCAGATGGTGAACAGACTTTTGGAGGGACATTAGAGGGTCCATGGTTATTTGGTCTTGGGTTAGTAGTTGGGAAATCAATTTTAGTTGTAATAATGTTGGGCTCGATTGTTAGGTTGCTGATTTAAATTGGTGCTAAGAAGAGCTATAAGGGAGGTGGGATTAGGTAGAGAGGAATTAGTATTACAATAGCCACGGCAGAATCGTTGCTCATGTGTTAATAATTTAGCTCCAAGGTCTGAAAATGAAACTGGTGGGGTACTATTCTCAACAATAATAATAAAGGTTGTATAATCCAGACTTAGGCCATTCAAGGTATATGCTACCAAATCTACGTCTTATACCTTGTTATTAATTGCAGCTAGGGAATCGCAATGGATTTGATTTGTTGAATATATTTAGTGATTATGGAGGATCCTTTATTGATAGTCTGCAACTTGCTTCAAATATAGGTTCTTCTATCAATAGATTGTTGTTGAAATAGTTCGGCTAAGGCATTCTAAACATCCTTGGAAGTGGGAAGACCAATATTGTGAGATGAAAGGATTTTGTCGACGTTGCATTAATACAAGCACGAACAAAATGATCATTCTTTCTCCAAGTTGTATTCTGGATTGGGGGTTGCATTATCAGTGGTAATCATTGTTGGAGGTTGTGTGACGGTGCCATTAGTCTTGATTCCAATTGCTCCTTCCATAGCAGATAGTTTGATTCATTTAATTTCACAGAAGCTAGGTTAGGAGAGATTAGTAATTGAAAAATGAGAATTTGCAACGGCCATTGGATGGGAGGGTATTAATTTATTTTAGGGGAAAAAAAAGACTGAAATACCATGAAAGAGAGACAATTCAAAAGATAGAATGGTGAAATTGCATTCCATTCATTTATATAACAAAATATTTATTGGATACAAGTTTAAATATAAAGAAAGTTTCCACATTTAAATTCTAACAGTCAAAAAAGATTTTCAAATTTTGATTTCCAAAATTAAGGCTTAGGGCTCAAACTCCAACGGCTATCTTAACGTTTTGATTCTATCACCTTGAGTAATTAAGTACTATAAAAGAATTGTTGAATAACCTTGTTGTCCCTTTGACATCATCTTCTTCCTTCATTGAACACTAGCTTCGACTGTGGTCCGCGGTCACCAGAAGAATCAGCTATGATGGAACTTCAACCGTATCCTTGCCTGATCCATTTTAGGGCTTCCAAACATGATGGGCAAAACAAGAAGAGGAGAGGAAATGCAAATTTAACAAAGTACTTTCCTCCTGAAGTATTTTCACCTTCTATATCAAAAGAATGGGTGAAAATGTGGATATTAATTAGCCTATACTGCAACAACTCTCTTCCAAATCATTGTTTTTGCATTTTTGGGTCAAATAATTTTCTCTGTTTATAAATTTTGAAGTAATTTTGTACCAACTTATAATTATCAATACAATCTATAGAATCTGTATGAAATGCTTATGATGCGACAGAGGAGCTGGTGCTGGTACCAATAGCTACAATGGTAGTAATGGTGATGGTTGAATATGCATAGCAGTGGTGATGACGAAGGCAGCCATGAAGGGGGTGGCGGTCTCTTTAGCATTTTTTTACTCCCAGGTTTTTTTCCCACTTGATTCTTCTAACAGAAAAGAAAGAAAAGAAAACAGATCGACCCATACAATTTTGTTTTGTTGGTTTTTCAAGAGAACTTCATTAACACCATAAACAACTTTTATAAATGTTACCCTTCAGCTATGAGCAGCTTCCAGTCAGAATCTGTTGAATAGATTTAAATGATGTTCCAATTTCAAATAGTAAATGATCACATTCCTTTGGTAAATGAGCTTGCTCACACAAGTACCACAACCTCTGATCCGGCTTTCCAAATTTCAAGATCAACTTATTGGCACCATTGATTGTTAATAACAATAAACCAGACCGAAAACAAAATCGACTCAGAATTCAGAATTTCTCCATTCCGTATAGACCACAACAGAAGGCCATAACCTAGCTTTTCTCAAAGTAGATGCTTCATAGTATCTTCTAATAAATTTTACTCTTTGACAACCGGAATCTGGAAGAGCACAACCTGTCAAGAAACAGGTGCTCTCTGAGTCTCTCCAAGAATTTTATTGTTAACCTCAATGAAATAATGTGCCTTACCTTATAATTCAGTTAACCTCAAATGAAATAATGTGCCTTACCATAGAATTCAGTTAACCTCAATGAAATAATGTCCTTTAACCATAGAATTCAGAAAGGCAACTATGCAGATACCCCAAATAGGAGATGTTATGTGATTTTTTGAACAATCTAATTAAGTTCGTATACATTTCTTTCTTTCTTTCTTTCTTTCTTTTTGTTTTTTGGGTTAAAAAGTTCTATACATTACATTACTGACAGACCCTTATTTCTCCTCTAGAATAAAAGAAAATTCATTTGTAAAGAAGAATAATACATCTCAACTAACATAGTTGTGTTGTATGCAGTCTCCTGGATTATTCTCACTTCATGCTGATTGATTATCACATTGACAGGAAGCATGGGTGATGGTAATCCTGGCACCTCATAGCTTAGATCGGACTTTCTGGATAAGTTCTCTTCGAAGTATCTTCCCAGCAACTGATTTTGGAACACTACTTATGAATGTTACACGTCGCAATCTTTTGTAGGGTGCAACCTGTAACAGAAGACAAATTCTGACTCTTCTAAGTTGCATGTACAAAAAAGCTCAAATTCAATATGCATATTTCGCTATTAAGTAGTACCGCATATCAAAATCCAAACCCAAAAAGGAAAACGACTAAGGTACATTCAGAATGGTCAAAAGTGCAGATCATCCAAACTTTGACGGTCCATGGCTAAGTGCAAGGTGTAAGTGAGAAAACAGTTCATGGAGGAAAACATAGAGTAAAATGGTCATTGAGCTTTTCTAAGTGGTTGGTCCAGAGAACGTCCTATCTTATTGACACTTCATAAACTACAGCAAACCTAAGATGGGGGAAGAGCACTATTTAGAAGCAAAGTAATGAGTTATTTTCACTTATGGTGATATTCTGAAATCATTATTTCGTGAATCATTTTATTCAAGAAAAGTGAAATGGATTTTGTGTATTCAAACGGCTTTTGAAAAGCACAAAGGGAAATAATAATCAGAGGTTTTAGACAATGTTGGACTATTGAGGTGATGCCTGGTTACCAGCATAGGTGAAGGGAAATGAATAAAAATAGATGAGAAAACAAGAAGCAAGTTCTCCTATCACTACCACCAATATTTTGTAACTTTACTTAACATGTTAAGTACTATTGACTTCACTTCTCAATCAAATTACTTGAATTTGAATTGGAAAGCTTATTTACGTTACATGGTAAGATTTAAGTTAGTTACACACGAGTGAGAAGTGAATGGCACTGGGCAAAGAGGAGCAGTGGGTAGAAAGACAGTGGCAGTAAGGTTATTTAGTGAATGGCTAAGCCAAGCAGCACAGATCCCATGTAAGGGGTCAAACCACCCCCACCCTCCCCCCAGCCCAACCCCACCCCAAACCCACAAAAAAAAAAACCAGGAGGGTGAGAATAAAGTTTTTTCATTTTCTCAGCACCAAAGGTTTCTTGAAGGGAAAATATTGGACAGTCAAGCTAAGCTCACATGTCATAAAAGCATAAACAAAAGCAAAAAGTAAACACAAATTACTCTACCTGCTTTGCAACAAATTCTTGAATTTCTCCTTCACTTAGTGAGCTATTGGGTGAACGGACAACATATGCAATTGGGACCTCACCAGCTTCATCATCCGGAAATCTATGACAAAAAAAAAAAAAAAAAAAAAAAAAAGGCTCTAGTATCAGACTGTATTAAGCAAATCTTTGCTTGATTTTTCTGGAGCTATGTTGAGTTTATCAACAACTTACGGGATGACAACAGCATCCAATATGTCTGGATGAGTCAGAAGAACTCCTTCCAGCTCAGCAGGTGCCACCTAACAGAATAAAAAAACGCAATATTCTTATATAGCAGAAAGAAAGCTAACAACAGGAACATGGAGAAAATTTCGCATCCAGCCAACCTAATTTTACACAATAAAGCAGTGTCAGAGCCATGAAGTCTAGATCCACTGCCAGAGTCAGAGTCATGAAGTCATAGTCACATTTACTATGAACGGATGATAAGAAAATAATAAAAAGATAAACAACCAACACACAGTAAGTCTCACCTGGAATCCTTTATACTTGATGAGCTCTTTTATTCGGTCAACAACAAATAACTGTCCTTCTTCATCAAAATATCCTAGATCTCCGGTACGTAGCCAGCCTCGGTTATCTAAGGTCAACTTTGTAGCCTCAGGATTGTTGAGATAACCTATAGAGCTTATAAAATTAGCACTGGAAATGAGTAAATTACCTAAAGAGCACTGGTAACCATTAATGTTGATATTCAGGAACCCAAGAAAACACTATTTCAAGTGAAAGTCAAAATGAAAGCATAAACATTCCCAAGTTTCCAAAACGTCAGAGAATATCCAAGTAACAAATTAATACCCAAAGAAGCATTTCAACCTAATATTCATCGAATGACATAAATAACAAGCATGTTTGAGAGATTTCTTTCTAAAAGTGCTCTAGATATGGTCAATCTTTCCATTTTTGTAAGACTATTTGATAACATCATGTTGACAAGGGAAACAGCTACAAAACACTCTTCTGTGTACTAAAATATTAAGAATAGAGTTTAACTACAGCATAATTTTGTCAGGTACTAATCAATAAGAAGTAGCTGCACTTGGATGATACATGTTAGAAAAAACAGTCCTAAATAGGACCATGGTCTATATTCCGTGGTCATTGAACTAATGAACAAAATTAAAGGATGCGCTTTATCCAAGAAACCATAAATCAAACACATAAAGCAAGTCGGATCCCCTATTTCTTAAATAAAAGTGATGTTACTAATAAGAGAATTGGTTTAGCTCGAGTGTGCAGGTTCGGAGTTTCGGACACTGTTATACCAACTAAAGACAAGCTCCACACGAGAGAGATGCGAGTTGCTGATTTGACTAGTTCAAAATCATTAGAAATTAACTGAGAAATGACACTGAAGTTTCACAGGTAATAGAAGTTACAGCAGCATCATGTATATATTTTTCAGAGAACACTTAGAAACAACATAGTTCCACGCAGTACCTTTCATTACATTTGGTCCTCGAACCCATATTTCCCCTAATTGATTGGGAGGAAGAGGCTTGTGTGTGTCCACAGCAACTATTTGTGATTCAATTCCTGGAACAAGAGGTCCACTTGAACCAGAATGGCGAGCTCCTATTCTCGGACTCTCGATTGTAACAATTCCACAAGTTTCAGTTAACCCATAACCCTGTTAAATGACCACAGAGTTGAAGTCAAAACAGGATGCATCTTTCATACTCAAAGCTAGAAACATTCTATATTCTGTATTGTAGTTTCAAATAGACTTTGAATAGAAGAGCATGAGTACCTGAAGAACATGGGCGTGAGGGAAGTTCTTGGCACATTCCTCCATTATTTCCTTACTAAGTGGAGCCGCGCCGGAAGGAAGGTACTTAAGAGACGAGAGATCATACTTCTGGACCACACTCTGCTTTGCCAGAGCAATCATGACCGGTGGAACCACGAACAAATGGGTCACCTTATACTTCTCAACTGCGCTTAGCACCATGTCCATATCGAACTTTCCAAGCGTGACAACCATGTTCCCCCTCTGCAACTGGGCATAGGTGATGATGGAGAGGCCGAATATATGGAACATGGGAAGGAAACAGAGGAACACGTTGTGCATCTCGCCGGCAAATTCCTGGTCACTGGTCAACATGAGAGCGGCAGAAACGAAATTCCGGTGGGTCAGAATGACGCCCTTGCTCGTCCCAGTGGTGCCGGAAGAGTACAAGAGCGCCGCCGTATCGGTTAATTTGACCGAAGCTCTTGGAAAATCAGAGACGGGTCCTATAGCCAAATTAACCAGGTCGGAAAAAGAGGTGATTCCGGCACCGGATACCACCGGAGACGAAAAATTGAGGGGTCCCAAGATGACGGCCGGCAAACCAAAATCTTTGAGCTTGTCCCACAGGGAAGGAACGGTGATTACAAGCTTGGGACGAGAGTCCTTGACCTGTTTGGAAACCTCGGTTGTGGTGTAGAGAGGATTAACGGTGGTGGCAATGGCTCCGAGAGCGACGATGCCCAGAAAACAGAGAGGGAACTGGATGGAATTAGGGGCGAAAAGGAGAACGACATCGCCTTTCTTTATACCCAAACGGAGCAAACCATGGGCGACTCTAGCTACGGTGGATTTGAACTGGGCGAAGGTGAGTGTTTCGCCGGAATCAGCGTCGGCAAGTGCAAGCTTATCGGAGTATGCCGAGGAGTTTCTGAAAAGAAAAGGAACTATTGAGAGCTTTGGGTCTTTAGGGATGACAATGGGAGGACGGAGGGATCTGTAGATCCCATCCCTTCCATACCCAGATTTCTCCATTACCAAATCAACAGGAATTGAGTGTCAACAACTGCAAAACTGAATCCAGATGACATAGAGACTGCAATGCATTTGGTCTATATAAATAATGTTATCACTTTATCATGGGTCTGGTACTCTGGTGTTTCAATCCTTGAACCGCCCAATCAGCAAATCACTGTTTTGTCTCGGAACCGTTTATGACAAAGCAGTTTGTGACTTTGTGTAGTGTAATACATCGGTGCATTTGTTCCTATTGATTATATATTTACATATATGAGTTGAGTCGATACAAGCCTTTTTGAATAAACTTGTGCCTAACAAAATACCTTAAGAAGTGTTTCATTCCTTGTCTCCCCGAACATTAATGGCGAGCAAGGAAAACCATGAGATTGTAAGGAATTGCTTCACTCCTGCGCATTTGTCATGCGAAATTTCAAATGGTTGGATATAAAATTTTGATCGAATCAAGAATGTTTGACTTGACAGTCCTGCACATTAGATGTGCACCACTAACGCAAAGTCGAAAATTATAATATTGAATGTAAGAAGTTTGTAAAGAGAAAGAAGGTGGACGGAGTCTAAAAGGGAAGGGAGTACCAGCAATCCATAATAATGAATTTAAATATTACAAGAAATTTTTGTTTATTTGTTGTAGACTTGTAGATAAGTTTTCTCATTCTAGCACTTGCTACTGTTGGACATAATATAATATCATGGGCAATCGTATAAGACAAATAAAGACATACAATCATAAGAATGGAAAACTTGTCTTATTTTGAATACCATGAATGATCTCCTTGTTGAAAGCATCGTACATACATCTTATGATGCATAAACAAAGTTAGCGAAGTTGAGATGTGTTAGTGGTAGCCAGCACTTTCTTTAAGGTGTTTAAAAGTCACAAATAGTGCACACAGGTTCTAAGTACGTTTTCACCTCCAATATCAAACAACCCCTCCATCGCAGACGATGCACTCCGTCGCGATGAACTAAGGGATCCAAAAGCTACATTCACCAATCCGTTGTTGACATAATTTTCAAAACAACTTCACAAAACATAATTTCTCTCTCTCTTAATAAATAACCCCTCTCACCTTTATATAAGAGAGTAAAAGACACCACTAAAGATTGTCTCCAAGAAACACAACTCTTCCCTTAAGGCTTGTTTGTTAGTTACCAAACTAGCCTCTAAAAAAAACACCTATTGTCCACTTAGGTGTTCATTGAAAGAAGACAACTAATTAATCAAAATGATTTTTTTTTGAATTTTCTAATAAAATTACTAAAATTACAACAGCTACAAGAGAAGTAGTTCTGTTCTTTCTTAATTGAATAAAATGTATAGGAAGAACATAAAGTAAAAATAAATTAGAGGTTGAGCTATAGTAACAACGTCGAAAAAGCTTCAGTCCTACGCATTCACGTCAAGAGAATTTTTAGACTGTTGGATCTAAAATTTTGGCCAAGATTGAATCTCAATGGCCCGAAATGTGTCGTTTGACAGTCCTGCGCATTTAATGCACTTGACTAAAGCAATGTCCTAACAACACAAAATACATGTCAAAATAATTGTGTATATCCATTGTAAATAAGTGCTATACACAAGCAACTAGCCTAAAATTAAGTATTTTTTCACTTCACATAAGGAAGAAAAAAAAGGGCATTTCTTCCTTTGAGTTTTTTTTTGGCCAAATTTAACTTCTTCTTTTTTTACATTTTTTTATGAGGTTCATCCGGGCCAGCTTGCGCGTACCACGATTACATCCTCAAATTAATGCCGCCGAATGGGTGCGAATCCAAAACCTCCCCGTGGGAGGTAGAGTCTTTAACCGCTTTATTAACCCATCATTGGCATTTCTTCCTTTGAGTTGCTATAGACAGAAGAGCAAGGGAGAGGGTGAGATAATCAAGTAAGACTCACGTATAAACTTGAGTTGGGATTCTCTATTTGTCATGTTAAATGTTTATGCTTTCCACACATCTTTTTATTACACTAAAAAAGAAAGGGAAAATGACGTGATTAGTTGCTTTTAGGTTTTTCTTTATAAAAATAACCACTCAATATTTCACTTTACAAAACTAGCTAAAAATGAATTTGCAATTACAAAACTAGTCAAAATAGTGTTTTCACCTATTTAGACATTTTACCAATAAAATTGACCATATCGGCATAGGGGTGAAAATGTCTAAAGAGTATAAAAAAATAATAACTCTACCTTTTCGGACAAAATAGTGATTTTCTCGATGTGATCAATCTTAGGGTTAAAAAATATCTAAAGAGGTGAAAAATCAATATTTTGGCTAGTTTTGTAAGTGCAAACTCAATTTTGGTTAATTTTGTTTAAGTAACTATTTCTATAAGAAGAAATCTAAAAGCAGCTAATCATGTAATTTTCCGTTTCAATTTACGACATTCAAGTCTGCTGGAAATTTGATGACACCTGTCCATGTTCTGGATGAAATAAAAATATACGTCGAAACTGTTCACGAAGTCTCCACTCTAGACCCTGACGAAGCGGCCAACCCCAAACCGATATAGAGCGGGAGCTGTCGCTTGCTCGTTCCTTCCACAACTTTCTATGCGATTTTATTTTATTTTTTAAATTAATTTTGTTTTCTGGTTTCAGTCTCAGCAATTATTCAGTTTGCTTTGATGATCGTGAAGGCCTCTAACTCCTGGGAGGGAGGGAGTGCCCAGGCATTCTCCCTCCCTATCAACTCTCAATTCCACTTTGATTTCTTTCTTTCCTTACTGCTTTTCAATTCTGATCACCAAAGAAAACGATCCTTTCGATCACATCTCATTCTTCGACGTACTCATAAAGTGAGAGTTCCCTTCAAATGGCGTCGAAATCGTCGCATCGTTCTGACAAGCAGGCGCCTTCTGCATCCACTTCGAGGAGCTCCACCGGACACCCTCCAGTTCGTTCCAAAGTCTCTTCAGTTAAACGTTCTGTCGTGAACAATGCAAAAGCTTCTCATTCCAATGCCGATGACCAAGGTTTGTTTCTTTCTCTCCACTTCATTCCATGCAATCTTTGGGCAATCGGAATTGGAGGTGAAATGCAGTTGCAACGTAGTTCGAGTTTGATACTTTAGTTTTCTCGGTTTACAGACTTAAGTTTAGTTCAAGGAAGTATTGGGTTTTATTTATACATTAACCCACTAATCGCGGAGCCTTGAGTAGCTAACTTTTTAATGGTTGATGATAACGCACATTCGAAAGTTATTCCTCTGATCCTGGGTTCTTCGTCTCTCAAAGTCCTTCTGCCCTCTGTTGCCTCGAATATTTGTGGATTATAAACGAGAAATCAAAATTCAAGTCTTATGTACCATTTTTAAATATCCAAACCAGGTTGGGGGTTTAGGCTTTCAGGGCACTTTTAGAATTCTTCTGTGTTCACTATTTGCTAGAAATGTCAATTATCAGGTCTTAGTTGGACTGTTATTTGAACTAAAAACTAATCCTTTTTGCATTGTGGGGTGTGGATTACATACACGAAATTATAGGAAACAAATTTTGCAGAAAATGTCATGAAAATAAATGCTGGAGGAAAGTGTTCATAAGCACTGTTTTGTTGGGGGGCGGGGGAGAAAGGAAAGGAGGAAAGAAATATTACTTTTCAAATATTATGAAACGTTGGTTGCAATTTATCATGGGATAGACAGCACTGTATTTTACATGCTTCTACCATATTTGATGGAATTTGAACTTATTACTTACGTTATGAAATATATGTTGTTCTTTGAACAATGGTTATCTGTTCTGTTATGGGATTTAGCTGGTGTAAGTTTGTAGAATGGGCTTTTCATATGTTACAGTTGTGCCATAAGTACTGTTTTTTTTTGGATAGTACAAAGTACAAACTCTATTTATCATTTACTTCATCCATGTAAACTTAGGATCGTGTGAATCTTGGAAAATCCATGACGGGATGGTCTGAACAGCTCAATAAATTCACCGTACCAAGAGTCAAGTTTACCATCTTGAACACAACTCCATTCTGCAAAACCTTGTCATTTTGTCAAAACTAAACAGGGTTAGCTTTGCAAATCCTGTTCATTTTGTCTTTCTGTGGGTGTATGTCAGTTTGCTCATAATTGTTCATGCAATGTCAAAAGTTGGGCTAGGAAGTCCTTTTGGTGATTCTCTATACTATCAGGGACATTCTGAACAATTTGTTGGCATGGCTAGAAATAGATCCAAGTGGGTACATTTGTCAGTTACTCTAATGCAATAAAGTTAAGCGTACCTTCTCAACCCTTTCTCTTGGACTTTAAAAATGACTTTATTCATGGTTCCTTGTCAAAGTTCAAGACTAAATAAACATTTTCTGGAGCGGTTTCATTTTTGATGAGCTGTTTCTTACTACAGAGCCAGGAAGGGTGCGAGTGGCTGTCAGACTTCGACCAAAAAATGCTGAAGATAGCGTTTCTGATTCTGATTTTGCTGATTGTGTTGAATTACAGCCAGAGGTGCCAGCCTATAAATTTTTTGCTGCTTTTTACTTTTTCCTTCTGACATGGAAGATGAGATTGTTTAATGATCATTTCTCATTGTTCCAAATATTAAATAAAATTTTCCATTTTATCTTCGCATAAGTGCCTTGTTCAGAATTTTGCTCAGATTGAAGGTATAAAGTAACTTCATTGACCTTTTTCTCCTTCTACAGATGAGGAGGTTGATTTTGAAGAAAAATAATTGGAGTTCTGAATCTTACAAATTTGATGAAATACTTACTGAAAGTGCTTCTCAGAAGCGAGTGTATGAGGTGGTTGCAAAACCGGTGGTTGAGGTAAGTGACATACATGAAGATACAACAGATAAAGAAACCTTTGCATCTTGTATTGGAGAACTTCCTTGCTTGAATCCTGAAACTGTAGTATGGACTGGATCAGTAGTTATTGAAAAAGGGACATCTGTTAGTTCAGAAATTTGTGTACCATCTAATATTAGCTGTATGTCAAGTCTACCTTTTCTTTCCAGCATGTGGGGAAGGGAGGGGATTGGGGTTGGGCTGGAAGTGAGCAGAGATCTAGACCTTTCACTCTTAGATGAAGTGAAAAGCTTCCATACATAATGCTTTTGAGCCACTCCTGTAATTGTTGGTTTTTTGGAGGGGGCCTTTTTTGATTAGCATTTCATCATGTATTGGCATGCTAAGCATATCTATCCATTTTTATATAAATTTGCAGAGCATCCTAAATGGCTATAATGGGACTGTGATGGCTTACGGTCAAACAGGGACTGGTAAAACGTACACAGTTGGGAAACTAGGTAAAGAAGATCCTTCTGAGCGTGGAATTATGGCTAGAGCTCTGGAAGACATACTTGTTAATACATCTCCTGCTTTTGATGTCGTGGAAATTTCCTACTTGCAGGTAATAAACTGTAATGAATTGCACATTTGAACTTTAAGATAGCTTTTTAAGTTTATTCTCCAGGGGACTTTATCTTGGTTTATGTTGTTGTAAGTGGTATCTTTCTGGTATGAATGTTTTTGTCTTGGAAATCATTTTCAAAATGTCAGTAACTTAACATTGGTGCTGACATTGTCACTACTGTACAGTTCCTTGACTTTGTTGTGTCAATTTGACAAGGAATGGGTGGGTTCCTTTTGTGTGTGTTTGCATGTGTTTACCTATTAAATTGGAAGATTAACAAGAAATGTACCCTTACTGTCTGTAACCTCACAAGCTCATGCTTTTGATGCCATTAGACTACCTATCTTAAATTAGTCTCACACCGTATTAGCCATAAGAAGTCATAAGTTGGGAACTGAATATTTCCTTCCAGCAGAAATTGACTGCAAAAGGACTGTATTTTCATGAGGTCGATTTATGGATTATACATTTGTCATGAAGGTTACCTGGTGGTTCTCTCTATCTTGTCTTGCAAAGGTGTGTAGTTGACATTGTCACTGCTTCATCTGTGCTGAGGTGGGGGTTAGTAGGTTAGCAGATGGGGTTTGGAACTGTTGCTCTATTTTATCAACAATTGTACATGCTATCAGCTAATCAAATATCAAGGCTTGACTCCCTTCCCACCCTTTCCAACTCCCCCCATGACCTAAGCATTTGGCTTCCATCCCCTACCAAAACCTTCTCCACCTCTTCAGTGGAACTTCCTCCGTGCCCATAACCCAAAACCCCCTTGGCCTCCCTTGATTTGGTTCAAAGGCCACGTTCCCCGGCACTCCCTTACCCTTTGGAGGACCCTTAACCTTGCCCTCCCCACCCAATCCTTCCTTATTGGCCACCATCTCCTTGTAAACCCAAATTGCATCCTTTGTTGGAATGGGTCGGAGGACCTTGATCACCTCTTTTTTTCTTGCCCTTTTCCCAAATCTATCTAGGAGAAAGCTCTATCTTTCATTTGGCCCCGCTCAAGGCGCTCCTTTGGTTTCGCTAGTGATTGGTCTTGGATTCTGAGAAACTTTTCTGGTTCTACCATTTGTGATCGGGTTGGTAAGCTTGTGTTATGTGCCACTATCCAACATCTTTGGTGGGAGCGAATCTTCGAAGATGGACTTCCAAATCCCGCTCCAAATAAATGATTTGGAATGCCCTCTTCTTTGATGTTTCTTCTAGACTTGTAATTTCTTCCCATCCCTTGATTGATGATACCCCAAAGAACAGGCTTATTGTTGTCTCCTGGGGTCTTAACTCTTCTTTTCGGTTTTCCTCTTAAAGGCCGTTTTGTTTGTTCCTCTTTCGTTAATTAATTATTTCTCCATCCAAAAAAAAAAAAAAAAAAAAAAAAACTGAGATGTTAAATGAACTCAAATTTCTGTAGAAACGAGGAAACCCAAACATTAGCTGTATTTTTAATCCATTTGTTCATTTTATGCCTTGCCAGAAATGCAACAACAGAATTGTGCTTAAGTAACAATGACCGTCTCCTTTAAAAAATATTTGTTTTGCTCCGCATTTTCCCATTTCTAGCACTTACCGAAATTATCTCTTGTGATTGAACCAAACATCAGCTTCTCTGTATAGTTTGCACTTATATGTGGTGTTGAGTAGCTTATTCGAGTTGAATATAAGTTGTGTTTTATTGATTGGCTAATAAAGACAAATGGCAGTACTTAATTTTTGTAATTTACTGCTGTTATAGTTGTATCTGGAATCCATACAAGATTTGCTGGCTCCCGAGAAGAATAATATATCTATTGTAGAGGACCCAAAGACGGGTGAAGTGTCCTTGCCTCGTGCTACTGTAGTTAGAGTTCAAGATCTTGACCATTTTCTACACCTACTGCAAATTGGTGAGGCGAACCGGCATGCAGCTAATACAAACATGAATACAGAATCTTCACGCAGTCATGCAATTCTCATGGTGCATTTTCTGTTGTGGTCAAATTGTCTTTATTTATGGGCCCTCTCAATCAATTTAGACTGTGAAACATGATTTTTATTCGTCAAGAAAACTTATTGCTGGTTTACTTTATGGATCTTTCTTTCTGCAGGTTTTTGTCCAAAGATCGACCCAAGGAAAGGTTGAAAAGGAATTTTCTTCCCAGGAGAGGGATGGGAGCGAGATTGCTTCTGGCAATGATGTACCTACCCTTCTGAAAAGCAAATTGCTGATAGTGGACCTTGCAGGATCTGAGAGAATAGGCAAATCTGGTATTGAATGCGTTCTATGTAGTTTTATGCAGCAGCATTCTTAGGGCTACACATCTAAATATTCAAGGGGCCTTGCAGTTCTCTTCGAATTCCTCATTAATATAATATATATATATATATTGTGGACATAATTGAATCCTTAGATGATCAATGTGATCCCTAAGTTTCTTATTTATAATATGGTGAAATATACGAAGTTACATAATTACCCTCACTAAACAACTGAATAATAATAACTTGAACCACAACTTATAATTAAACCAACCCACAAATAAACTAAACCAATCAACACTCCCCCTCAAGTTGAGGCATAGATGTTAATCATGCCCAACTTGCTCAAAATAGGGTATAAGTTTCCTTCCTTCAGTCCTTTAGTAAAGATGTTAGCTACTTGATCTTCAGATCTCACAAAACGCATGCATATCAACCCTTGTTCCAATTTTCCTTTGACAAAAAATTTCGATTCTAATTTTAACTGGCTCTGATGCCATGTGGAAATAATTGAATCCTTAGATGATCAATGTGATCCCTAAGTTTCTTATTTATAATAATGTGAAACATACAAAGTTACATAATTACCCTCACTAAACAACTGAATAATAATAACTTGAACCACAACTTATAATTAACCAACCCACAAATAAACCGAACTAACCAACATATATGTCTTAGCATTTAATCAGCATATTCTGATAAATATTGCTGGTGGATCTTATGTTGGTTGCCATAATATGCGTAAGAGGTTATTACACTTGTGTTTTGATTATGAGTCCTAGTGACGGGAGAGTATGATGATGAGGCATTAGAATTGCCTATAATGCTGGAGGGTAAGATCCTCCTTGGAACAAGCATGTTAGTTGTGTGTGTGTGTATATATATATATACATATATTTGGAATAAAAGTTATCTTTTAGATGCTTGATTTTGATTAAATGTTTTTAATGTAGTTTCTTCTTCCTCAATTAACATTTCTTGATTTTTAGGAGAAATTCTTCATATTCCTTTGGTTGTTAATGGTTTCTTTGAAAAATGAGAAGGGAATAAATTGAGAATTAAATTGATCCAAATAATTTCAAGAATTTTAATTTACCATTATAGACATCATTTATTTCTAATAGAAATGTCTAATTGATTGAATACAGAGGGGTATTGGAGGGAAACGAAATGTAGCCGTGTCCCTTGAGTTCACACTTATATATATATATATATATATATATATATATATATATATGTATATTACTCATCATGTTTTCTAGATTTTGTCAAATTGCAGTTCTCACCTTGGTAGAAATGATACACTGAGCACATTGTATCTGGTTAGCTTGTTAATGCTTCTTTTTTTGAATGGTTCATAAAAGCCTGAAGTGGTTGATTCCTTAAATTTAGATTTTATGGGCTTGTATGGGTCTCACCTGCAAACAAAGATGCGTAGTATTCACAAAAGTTTCTCTATTGGTAGTTATGCTTGAATTCCCATAGCTTTATTAGATAAGTTGCTTCTCAGTTCTTTCTATTCAATACTTTTCTTCATCATTGCATGATTCACTTTTTTCTCTTTCGTGTATTAGATTGCATTATTAGTGACCAAACAGTTACATCGAGAGCTTCCATCTGCATTTATGGTTTAGGATCCTGGGTTTTCGTATCCAGTGAAACTTGCAGTATACTCCTAGTCCCCTAACTATTCTCATCTAATGGTACTCCAGGCAGTGATGGCCACCTTCTAGAAGAGGCCAAATTCATAAATCTTTCTCTCACTTCTCTTGGAAAGTGTATTAATGCATTGGCTGAAAAGAGTCCGCATATACCTGTGAGGGATTCCAAGCTCACGAGATTGCTCCGTGACTCATTTGGAGGTATCCTTGCATATTATATAAGCAATTCGAAGATGTACAGTTCCACTAATACTTATGCAATTTGCCATTATTATTTGAGGTCTTATTTTTACCTTTACCATTCAGGTTCCTCAAGAACATCACTTATCATAACAATCGGACCTTCTGTACGACATTATGCAGAAACGGCTAGTACTATACTGTTTGGTCAACGAGTAAGTCTGTGCTCTATTTCTGAAACTTATCATGAGGGTGATGGTATACCGTATGCCTACAGTTAAATTATAGGTATATTTGAATTCCTTTGACATCAAGGAGTCAATTGGTTTGACCAACTCCACCAGCTTACACTTGAAACACCAAGCAAAGCTCTCACTTGGCGAAGAAGAAGATAGCAGCAGTTATAAGACTGCACAGGCAATTAATTTCGATAGCCTGGACAGTGTTTACTCTTCTCATGATGGGGATATATATGGGGAGGAGGCTTAAAGCCATTACAGTCAAAAGCTACGAGAAAGTCATTTGAGGTAGCATGGCCATGTTCAATGGAGGCTTGTAAATGCTCCTATACGGAGAAGTGATTTAATCCAGATTGAAGGAATTAGAAGAGCGAGGGGCAGATCTAAGATAACCTTAAGAAAAATGGTGAGAAAGGATATGCATAGCTTAGGCTTGTATCTAGTATGGCTGCAAATAGAGATGATTAGAAGGCAAGACTCCATGTACCCGACCCCATTTAGTTGGGACAAGGCTTCTCGTTGTTGTAGGCTTGAAGCCAATTACAAAGTTCTGACTTCCTAGAAATTGAGATTCTAGTTAACACATAATACTACGCTTCAGCTCATGCATGGTGGGTGTAGGGATTCCTAAATTACATGCTAAATAAGAGGGGTCATGTGACATTGTTGAGTAGCCACATGACAACTTAAATTGGACAGAACTAAACCACATTGAGCCAACTAGAATCAGAGTTCAATCAAACTACTAAAAAGCTCTAAAAAATTATGTATAAAACTGAAGTGGTGCATTACATAGGGAGCCCATGGGATCAAGGGCACAAGACATTTGTGGTTCAAGCCTAAACTTATTCTGAAGGTCCATTTTGGTGGTGGATCTGCATCAGAAATGCCATTTAAATCATCTCCATGTTTCATAGTATCAAGTCATGCTCTATTGGGTACTCGTGCAATTATTTACATTTGTGGATGCATGTCAAACCTAGCTAGGTGGGATTTCTGGCTTGAGAATAGTATAGGAGAGAAAACTGAGTTGTTGTTGACCATACTCAATTATTGTTGTTCAAAACATGTCAAACCGAGAAACAGTAGTTGAAAAGGTTTTCTTTTTCAAGGAGGACTGTGCATCAGGCCATTTAAGGAAACTGATTGACTTGGGAAAGGAAAGAGCCTGGCTAAAGCAGTATTGTATTCTAGAGGGTGTTACTCTTGCCAGCATTCCATGCAGGGTGTCTTGTTCTACTTCCTGGAGTGATATCGTTTTAGGTTTCACTCTCCCCGTTCTTGTAAGGCATCGCTCTGTTCCCTTCTCTTGAAGAACAATACAGATGGAACTCAATTGGTTACTTTGAAATAATGTTTGAGGCTCAAAATATGTTGATAAAAACAACTTTGAGAGATACTTGTTAGGGTTTATGTAATAAGGGTATTTTAGGAACTAGAGTTGTCTAATTACCATATTACGTAATTTCCAATTTACACCTTTTACCTCCCTAGGTAGGGTATCCAGCACCAAATTGGACTATTTTCCTTTAAAATCAACCTAGGGTTGATAGATATGGATGTTTATATGGTCATGGACTTATTCTATGGACCTAATTTTTAATTTTTTGGGATGAATATGAGCGTAAAAGTTGTCTGGCTAGGCCAACTACGAAAGATAGTTTAACCAACTGTTTAAGTGCTCTATTTATGTAAAAATTGCGCAGCTTAAGTTATAAATGAAGAATAGTCTTTTGTTCACGTTTTTTTTCTAGTTTTGGGTGTCTAAGTTAGGAGTTCCAGTTCAAATAGAACTCCATTTATTTGTTTACTAGGAGTTCTTTTCCCATTAGAACTCCTGTTCTTTTGTTTTAAATAGCTCATCCCATTCGATGGAAGGCTTACATTCAGATTATTAATAATATTTCTCAGATTTGAGCCTTTTTTGAGTGTTGCTGCTGCAATTATTGGTTTATGTAACTTTGGTCTGAAAAGGTCCATGAGTTGAGTATTCCCTGAGGTTCTTGGTGAAGTCAAGCTAAATCCTTGCTTGGCTGAATAGACGCTTAGACAGCCTTCAAGAAGCGATTCCATTCAATCTATCCCCCTTTCAGTCATTTTTTCCCATTTTTCTTGAATTTTTGAACTTCTCAAGAGATCCAAAATTCAACGTCAGTTTTACACCAATCTAACAATTAGATCTGTCCTAAACTTTAGGCACATCATCTCTCCCCTACCCTGGTGAATTTAGATCATAGTTTTATCCCTTGTTGACCTTATAAAGATTTTCTTCAATTTTCATATTCCCTGAAACCCCAATAATATGAAGTCTCATAATTCTGATTTAGCGATCCACCACCCCATCAAACTTGGAATCATATTCCTATACCATTCCCTCCAAGTTTCAACTCATTCAAACTCCTATAGTTCCAATTTCTCCATCTCAAGGAACTTATCCCATATTTCCCATCGGTTAAGTGTCTTTGATACCCTAGATATCAGTTAAGAGTGCATTAGTTTTAACTCTAACTCTGTGTCCCTATCCTATCTTTTTTCCTTCAAATAAAACCAAACCTGTTCGCCCCACATGAGTTGGATCTCTTTAAGTTCTTGGGTCATGGTGGAGATAGTTGATGTTGCTACTTGCTAGAAAAAATTATGGTGTCACTACTAATGGAAGAAATTTTATATCCTCTTTTGTGTTATTACTTACATGACTATGAAGTATGAACCATGTGGGTATGACTTTAGTTTAGTATTTCTAACTTTTCTGTATTCATCCAAGATAGAATCACCTTGATTAATTTGTCACTATGTGTGTCACTTTTCAGCATTTTCTTTGCATAGAAAACTTATATTTCACTTCTATTTTGTTCAGGCAATGAAAGTCGTAAATGTGCTGAAAGTTAAAGAGGAATTTGATTATGAAAGTCTATGTAGGAAACTCGAGAATCAGGTTGATCAACTCACAGCAGAAATTGAGAAATTGCAAAAGTCAAGGGGCAATGACAAGAAAGATATGAAAAAAAAGCTAATTGAGTGGCAGAACTCCCTTGCTGAAGCGGAGAAGACTATGAATGCAAGGTCAGAGGTAATTTTTATATCCTCATTTGTCTAACCTGTTGAGTGATGAATATTCAGTGCCTAGCTTTTACTATGTTTTGGAGAAAAACATTTTGCTGTTAATATTTGTTGTTACAGCCTTTTGTATTGTTTAATTAAGATTTTCCAGTTCACACGCTTCATTTACTGCAATTATTCATCATCTGAAATAATGCATCTTACCTGCAGTTGTTAAAAGAGGAGAATGCTCTTTTGGAATCAAAGAGTAGAGGTTTGTTGGAAGAATTGAAGCTTCAGAAAGACCGTAATGATTTAATGTCTGCCGAAGTTGCTCGTGTGGAACTGAGTTTAAGGCAGTGCAAGGTTTTTCTTTATCTTAACATGAATCGCATCATAAAAGTCTTTGTTCTTTTCCTTTATCTTAACATGATGGAACTCTTTTTACTTCATTTGAAAAGAAAGATTATATGCCATTCAGTTATTCAATATATCCAAATCTTCTTGTATAAAGCAGAAGAGTGAACACTTACTACTGGAGAAGCTTTTGTTTTTCTATAGTTGTGGTATATAATGATGGAACTAGGGTACTGAATGGAATAACTGAGAAACTCTAAATTATGTTGCTTGTGTGTGCATCTTGGAATTTAAATGGGTCAAAGAGTAAGTGTCCTGGCTGGGCACAGTTAATGAACTACTCAAAGAGCTAGGATTTCTCTTTCTGCTGGACCTAATTAATTTTTTCAGTTCATTAGCCTGTGGAGCTCCTATATGAGAAGTGCTTATTTACATATAATGGTGCTAATATGAAAAGAGAAAGAGATGTTTGTGTACTATCATCCTAGTTTCTAATAGACAGTCTGATTAATTGTCATTTATTGATGCCCTGAATCAACTCTCACAGTGGAATCAATGAGGCTTTTAAGCTTCTAATTCTGCTCCTCCTCTCCCCTTCTGACCGTCACCTCTTCCCTCTCTTTCTTCCCCCTTGACCGAGATAATGAAGCTGTGGTAACGCCTGATCTACGGCGAAAATGGTTGAGGAAGATGGAGATCCTTCACCTCTTTCTCCTTGCCCTCTGACTCTCCCTCTCTCTCGCTCTCTGTTCGTCTGGTTTGTCCTGTTCTTCTCGCCTCTGCTTCTCCACATTTGCTCCCAGATTCGATGACTTCCTGATTCGAGTTCTCATTTCTGCCTGAAGGTGATGGGTGAAAGCTCTGACTTCCAGGGCTGGGGTTCCCCTTCATTCTCTCATTTTCTCTCATCTCCTCTTCTCCTCGCCTCTACTTCTCATCCCTGTGTTTCTCCTCATCTCTCCCTCTACTTCATCTATTTCTCCTACTCTCCTCTTTCCATTCATCTATCTCTCCCTCTCCCCTCCTGTTGATCTCCTCCTCCTCTCTTCCTCACCATTTGTCTGCTTCTCCTCCTCTCTCACCCTTTGTTTGTCTCCTCTTCTCTTCCTCTTTGTTTGTCTTCTCTCTCCTCTTTCCCTCTTTGGTGGTCTGTTTTTCTTCCTCTCATGGGAGTTAGGGCTTCCTCTGCTTGTAGGTTTGGTGGGACTGGCAGGCGATTCTTCCTCTCTTCTCCTCTTGCCTTACTTCTTGATCAATTTCTCTTCCTTTCTTTCTTCTTTTTCTCGATTTCTTCTTGTTCGTCTCTTACCTTCTCCTCCCGCTTACCGTCTTCCATCAAACGGGTAGAACTATTGCCTGCTGACTCACTTTGTCTTCCATGCTGTTGCTGCAATTTCAGTCAATCCAGAAAAGCTATCAACCCTGTTGCCCTCTGCATTGCTACTCTGGTCCTTGCTGCAATGCTGTTTGTGATTGCTGCAATGTAGGCCCACATTCATCAAACAAGGAACTGCGTCGGTCTAGCTTGGCCCACTGGCCTTAGTTTTTTGTCCATTTTGGTGTAGTGTTGTGCTAGTGTTGTTCTTTTTGCTTTGTTGTAAGACTATGTGCCACTTGCTGAGACTTCTCCCTTGTTTAGCTTTTGTATTATTACCCTTCCCCTTCTTTCATTTGGTTAACGAATTTTTTATTCATCCAAATTTTTTTTTCCAAATTTTGTTTATTTTGTTGGTAGAAAAATGAAGTGGAAGATCTTACGCATCAGACGGTACTTGCTGACATTAGTCAGATGTATGAGAAGAAAATTGCAGAGTTGACGCAGCAACTAGAAGATGAACATGCCAGTTCTGAAAGTGCTCATGAACAATTGGCTGTTGTAAAGAAACTCTTAAGTGATCGCCAACAATCAATTCAGGTTGACTTTATGTTTTTATTTAATTTAAACAGGATTAATTGATTTCGTCTTTGCTTCTTCCTCTCATTTATCCACTTCTCTAGTTGCTTGGTTCGTCTTTTTTGCCAGAGCAGCTCTTTTACTTTCTCTCTAAATGCATTAACGTTTGAGTAATTGATGAACCTTCATTAAGGTTTGGAATTTGGTGAAAACATGGTTCAGATGGATAAAAAACTTGTATTTATTACCTTTCTTCTTGACAAGTCAAACCTTGTTACCCATTTCTCTTTGTTTCCCAACATTATTTGCAGTCAGAATCCCTTTCAAACAGTACCTCTTTTTCAGACATATCTAGGAGTCAAAGTCCTACTAGCATTTTGAAGTCATACTTCAGTTAATGAATGATATTTTATGGTTACAATAAATTCCACATATTTATAATTTTTTCTTAAAATTAGAAAAATGTTTCTTAGGCATGCATTGTGTGTGTTAAAGGTCCAAATATGTTCCAAAAATCGACAACAGTTTGGTAATTTTCAATGCCTTCAATAGAGAATCTCAAATTTAGACATCACATTTTGGCACCTGACGCATCCTGGAGGCAGTCACAACAATGATGAACAGATGTTTGAGGACCCAGTGAAAGTTCCCTTTAATGGTTGGGGAGGTTCCCCTTGAACATGAAGACATTGAGAGTTCATTCTAGTAAAACCTCCATAATTGGTAAATTAGCTTAAAATATAATATGTTTTAAATGATTTTAAATTCCATCTAAAGTTTCAAGTAAAATGATTTTTATGTTGGACATCCTAAGTTTGGTTTGAAAATGACCTTCAATTTTTTTGAGACAATTTTTAACCTGTTAAAAGTTCTTAATTCATCTGGAAAAAATGTGTTCAGATTGAAGGGCAAAAGGAGATTGATGAGCTTACAATGCAGTTACAAGAAATGTGTCTGCTACATGAGAAGACAGTAAATCAACTCCAATCCTTGAGAACGGAGAATGAGGAACTGCTGTTAGAAAAGGTGAGGTTGACTATCTTTTCCCATTCATTTTCTATTTTCTTTTGGTTATTTATTTTGGAATGTTCTAATGATTCCCAAAACTTTGAACTGCATGAGTTAATTGTTTTTTCCCACCCTTCTGCTCAGTAGCCAAAGCAATTGATAATAGGCTCTGCATTTCCTTGTCTTTATGTTTATCTTGAGAAGACTTTTTAGTTTTTACTGATCCTTGTTGAACCAAAATAAAAATGTTCTCAGAATAAGGGGCAAAAGGAGATTGATGAGCTTCAGATTAATTTACAAGAAATATATCAACAGCATCAGAAGACTGTAGATGAATTTCACACTCTGAGAACAGAAAATGAGGAACTACTATCAGAGAAGGTATAGTAGAACTATGATATGAGATGGGCAAGCATAAAATTTTTCTTATATGTAGCTTGTGACTTCCAAGTATAGATCAGTTACAATTAGAATAATCAATCATGCTACAGTGTTCATATTTCGAATTCTGTTGCATGAATTCCCAGTATAACATTGATTCTATAGTTCCATTGAAATCTTTTGTTTGCTTTAAATATTTTCTTGAGATCTTTTGTCTTATGTAAGGTAACCCTATGCGAAGAGCTCCATCTATTGAGGGAAAAGCTGTCTGCTGAGGAGAAACAAACTCAATATCTTGAAGCTGAACTGGTCAAGCTAAAAGAATCTGTTCCTGACATTGACATTAATTTTGAGGTCAGTTATAAATGTTACCATTCTGAATTTTTATGTTATCGTCATCATAATGTCCAAGCCTTCCTCACCTGTTGTTTGGCTGCATAGAATGATGTTTCCATTCCATTCTGAGGCAATATCTTTGTCAAATGATGACTGCATAAGCTATGTATCTTTAATCTTTAGCTCAGATCCTTTCTTTTTGGTCTTCAAACTTCAGTGTGGGAAGGAAGGAATAACTAATCCAAGTTATCCAACAAAGACAAAAGGGACATTTGGCAAAAGAATTATGAGATAAATCTTGATGGGATACTCCGGTTCAAGTTCTCAGTCGTGGTGGCCAACTTGGCCTGTTGAGAACAAAGTCAGGTCAACATCTTGGCAAGTTGGCCCTTTTTTCTCTCGGCCAACTTGGGGGATTTGACTTTTTTTTTTGGGTGGGATGGGGGTAGGTGGGGAATGTGGCTGAAATCTGGTATATAACCTATTTTGGCTCTTTTGAACACAATCACACTCATTTCAGTTTCGATTCGGACTCAGTGGCCTTCTCGACTGAAATGTGATGCGTATAAAAAATCATTGTCTGATTGAATTGGATTAAATTCAGATCATTTTGTGAGGTTTGAGAGGTTTTGCTTATTAGAGGGGGGAAAGTCCAGAAATCCCCAGATTTGGTATTTTCGGCCAAATTACATCACTTGGTGTAATTTGTTGGGGATTATCATTACAAATCTACAAGATTTTGCTTCATTGAGTAAGATTTGTGCAAGACTAAACCTAGGAAAAAGGTATACACCCCTTTCCCCCATAGGTTTTGGGGCTTCCTAGAACCCTATGCAGTACTGATATAAACAGTTTTCTGGGGATTTTTAACCTTGGTATGTCCACTGCTTGTACTATATTGGTGTAATACTAAATGGCTTTCCTTTACTCCTGCATTTTAGTTTTTCATTGAACTTTTTGTCTTAAATTTAACTCTAAATCTGTAACTAGTTTTGGCAAAGAGTAGAAGAAGAGTTTGACTGTACCAGTCAACTTATATAAAAACCAAATAGAATTACAATAAGAATAGGACTCACTTAAGTTAAGCTAAAGCTTAGACAGGAAAATATACTTGGTAAGTTGATACTACAAAACCAACAATAAGATGCATAATTAATATCCTAATTTGGGCTAAAGCTTTAATAGTAAAACTTACTTTTGCTAGGAAATTAACAACAAAAGACATAAAGCAATAAAAAAAACCCCATGATAGGGGACTCTCCTCGCATCATGTTACATATCTTAATATTCAACTATATATATTTATATATGCGGTGCACTGAAAAGTGTACGAATGGTTTGGGGGGGGGGTGTTGGGATATTGAATTCCATATCACAATTGTGTTACACTTACATCAAGGATTAGCTTTAATCCCTTATTTGTTTGCACTTATCATGGATAATTTAACCAAATACATTCAAGTTGAGCTTCCTTGGTGTATGCTTTTTGCTGATGACATTGTTTTTTGGTAGATGAGACAAAAGCAAGAATTGAAAGCAAGTTAGAGTTAATGGAGATCAACCTTGGATTAAAATGGTTTTAGGATAAGTAGGTGTCTGATTTTGGTTACACTAAGACGAATGTATAGTGGGGTGAAATTTGATGAGAGGGAGATTACTAACCTAAATATCAAAATTTCAACCGAAATGTTGGCCCAATTTTGTTTTGAAGTTGTGTTTCATCTCTGCACAACCAAAATCTTTGAAAATTTTGAAATTCCAATGACATTTCATTGAAATTTTGAAACATTTGAACAGATAACGATGAAAAATCAACATCCCAAAGATTGGCATGTCACAAGTTTTATAAGCAAGAGAACCAGCGATCCCAATAAATTATTCTTGAGTTATTCCTTACATTGTTACCTAATAATATTTTGATAATAATTTCCAACATTCCCCTCATAGTAAAATGCTAGGGAAGCACAGTCATTACTTCATACGAAAAACAAACCCAAAGGCAATACTGGTATTTATCAATGCAATCTCTAGTATAGTCCAAGCAAATGTGCCAAATAATGTGATTTAGGATTCCAAAACCTGGTTTGGATCATTTTTGGATCCACTAAACATTAGGGGTTAAAAAGTAAGGTCACTTTTGTAAATAACTAGAAATTTTCAAGGAGCCCCTAGTAGATAAGAAAGTAATGGGTTGGAGCAAAGGGTGAGTAGATGGCGATTATCATCCTTCCTGTAATCACCACTACCCTGCACTCCCCTCTCCTCTTGTCCTTCTCCTCCCTCAGGTTCCTTCGCCTAGTCAGAAAATATGGCTCAAGTGAAACAACTTGATGAGCTAGCTTTAGTTGTGTACGACCGTATAGTAGCCTGGCCTTCTGCTTCAGACTAAAAGTTGTAAACTAACTCCTTGCCTGGCTTCATCTCTTCTGGGGCACCCCCCCGCTCCAAGATTTATTTGGTTACACTATCCATTCATTCAATGAACTCCATGGCTTCTTTTTAAAACTTAACAAGTTGATGTTTTCAGCCTTACGAGGATAACATGGATGCTATTTCATCTCCTTCTGAACCTCCTGACCCTCAGTTGCTTGAACACAGAGAGAATAGAACCCTGACTAGATCTCTTGCAAGGATGCCTAATGGCTGACCGACTTTAAATCGGACCAACCGGGTACACCAATTATTCTGCGAACTTGCAGATCTGGGACAAGAAAACATTTCTCCCAAGACCCACTCTGACTCATTTTTACCCAACGACCTCCCTCCCGTTTTGGAGATTTTCCGTTCATTTTGTCCCTTGTGATTCTAAAGCTGCCCATTACGAAGCTGACCTCTTGGTTGATGAAGCTAAAATATGGGTCAAGTATTTTGTTGGCCACTTAATGGGATCTCACCTCACTGCCCCCAAAAGTAAAAGCTTATTTAACCAAACAATGGAAAAAGTGTGGTCAATTTGCTACATACCAAACAATGGGAAAAGTGTGGTCAATTCGCAACATACTCCTTGAATGATTATTATTTATATTCAAGTTCTCTAATGATGGTGAAAAGCATCAAGTGCTTGAAGACTGTTGAGAAATATGAAATTGGTAGAATGGCTTATTGATCCATGATCTCAAGCCCTCTATTTATAATTAAGTGGAAAGTAGACTATTACAAGAAATAGAAGTTTACAAGAATGCAAACTCTAATTTAACTCCTATACAAACTCTTATTAGACTCCTAATAGAATCCAACACTCCCCCTCAAGTTGAGGCATGGATATCACACATGCCCAACTTGACCAAAAAAGTATAAAACATCTGTCCAGGTAAACATCTGCAATTTGATCTTCAAACTTATAGATTACGTCTGCATTATAGACTTCCATTTGCTTTGTCCTCATCTTTACTGCAACTTTATGTCTCCAAGGAAGAACGCCCAAGAAAAAATGTAGAATCTTCAAATGTTGAGAAGACTAAATTTCTGCGCAAATCTGAGGGAAAATATATTTTTAGGGTAATAATTGCTAGGGTAAAACAACCAAAGTGAAACTCTTGATTTGTAGCAATGTTAGATCTTTAAAGGGAAAGTTTGCCAAGGGACAATTTCCAAAGGTAGGGGAAAATTTGTCAAGATAAGTGACAATCTCCAAAGGTAATAGAGATCAAGTTCTGCAAAGGTCAAACGACAAATCTTTTGCAAGGTTAGATCTCCAAAGGGAA
This sequence comes from Hakea prostrata, assembly GCF_041222555.1. Taxonomy (NCBI): domain Eukaryota; kingdom Viridiplantae; phylum Streptophyta; class Magnoliopsida; order Proteales; family Proteaceae; genus Hakea; species Hakea prostrata. The sequence goes on from NC_142602.1 coordinate 24,943,058, forward strand.
GATGTCAAGTTAAGGGGCAAATCTCCAGGGTAAACAGAGATCAAGTTCTGCATAGTCAAAAAGATAGCTCTATAGCAATGTTAGATCTCCAAAGTAGAAGATTGCGAAGGTAAGGGACAAACTTTCAAAGGAGTAGAAGATTGCGAAGGTAAGGGACAAACTTTCAAAGGTAACAAAGATCAAATTCTACATAAGGAAGTCTACATGAAAGGCAAACTTTCAAAGAAGTAGAAGATTGCGAAGGTAAGGGACAAACTTTCAAAGGTAACAAATATCAAATTCTACATAAGGAAGTCTACATGAAAGGCATTGAATTGTAGACATCTTTAATCTCCCCCTCACATGTAGCCTTACACGTGGGAAAACAATAACAAAGGAAAGGAAGAAATTGTAATGGTAAGATAAAAGTATCATGAAAAGGTATGGATAGAAATCAGGGTAAGAAAAAAATCATTACCATGGAAAAAAACTATTCTAACCCAAACGAAAAGAAAGCACAATGGAACAAATCTAGAGAAAATGACAAAATTTGAAAGGGGGTTGATCGAGCCTACGGTGCCACTGATGAAGGTCTGATATTACAGAATGGACCGGATTAGAAGATGTAGTCAAAGCAGAAGCAGATCCTCCAATCGGCTCGAGCAAATAAAATCCATTTACCACGACCAATCTCCTTCTCCGGGACCAGATCCTGAAGTAGCATGGTAGGAGTTGGTAGGGGTAGTAGAGGAAGCAGTGGTCGAGGCTGTACCGGCAGTAGAAGACTGCAGAATACGTCGCAGAGTAGCGAACTCCTCCTGTGAAAAACCAACGTCTGCAGAGGGTGTGGTGGAAACTGTCTCAGAAAGATTAGCCTTTGGTTTTCCCTGTCTTTGTGCTCTTTTTGCTCAAAATCAGCAGGCTTCCCATGCAGTTTCCAACAATTTTCCTTGGGATGATATGGTTTGTGACAGTGCTCACACTTGACAATCTCCTTAGCCGGATCAGATTTAGTGCGAACAGACTGTAAAGCTGATTTCTCCATAATAGGAGTATGAAGCATGACAAATCAACGACTTTCCTCACACTAAACAAGAGCATAAGACTGTTCTAGTGTAGGAAAGGGAGAACGACTTAAGACTTGCACTTTGATCTGATCGTACTCCACGTTCAAACTTGCCAAGAAGTCATATACTCGAATCTTATCAATGTACTTCTTATATGTTGCCACATCATCTGGATTAGTGGGGTGATAATCCCCATAATGATCCAACTCTTGCCAAAGAGATCGCAACTCAGCATAATAGTGGACCACAGTTAGTTCCTTTTGGGTAGTCTCATGAAGCTTCTTTCGTAGCTCATAAACCTGTGTATCATTCCCCAATTGTCCATATGTTTCAGTAATAGCCTTCCAAATTTGGTTGACTTAGTACTTGTCTGTCCTCTTTTCTCTAACGAATAGACTAAGATGCAAGATCATTAAGCCTCCACACTAGAATTTGTGGCTGATTCCCCTCAACCAATCTTCTTCTTGGTATGATGAAGGTTTTTCCATTTTCCAGTTCGTCCAATTTGATTGAACTAATCGCTAATGTGACTTCTGCAAGTTTTTTATTTTTTGGTTGTCATCTCTCAGTCAATTGCTCAGTTTATCCCTAAGCCCCCACACCTTCTTCCTTGATCCCTTCTCCAGTCTTTGACCCAAAGCTATCCTTGAAACCCTCCATGGCTAGCAGCTTTCCACACCCTACGCCTCCTCCCGTGTTGCTTTTTCATATTCATTATCCCCCTATTACAAGTAGCCTTACCTTGTGCTCACCTAGCCATGGCTGGCTGAAATCTCACTGCCAAAAAAAGAAACACAATCAAGGTTCTCCAGCTTCTAGGTCTCCTACAAGCCTTTCCTCTGACCATTGGTCCATCTCGTTACAATCTCCTTTGTTTGTTGGGCATAACCAATTGTCTGTTGTTGTTGTTGTAGGCCTTGATGCGATCTCTGATAGTCATCTGCTCCAGTCCACTATTCCTCTATTTTGTTGCCCTTCAAAGGTTGCTCTACCAATGGTTTTTTGAAACTCACACTTCTTCATCTCCGTGGTGTAGTTTTAATTAGGGCTGTTACAGGGATAGGTTGGATAGGGCTTTTTAAACCTTGACCCTAACCCTAATTACCTTAGGTCGGCTTTGTCCCTGATTGTAAAAGGCTGGGCCGAGCTGAGCTTGGTTAGACACTTAAACCTTAACCCTAGCCCTGACCCTAACCATAAAACAATAAAACACTGCATAGTTCCATATCATTGCCCTACTTTTACCAAAAATATCCTACAAGGTGGTAGTGTCTAGTCTGGTTAGGCTGCTCTTAGTTAAACACTCTACTCTTACCTAGCCCTTACCCTCCTCTAGGGTGAGTATTTTGAGCCCAACCCCTATTTGGGTTCAGGGCAAGTTCAGGCCTGCACCTTGGTCTTTAACTACCCAGCCTCTTTGCTTCCCCCCTGTGGGCCCTGCCCTAATGACCCCTTAATCGCCTTGCATGTTAATTCCTCAAGTTCCAGGACGATCTTCCTCAAAGTACTCTTGGATCTATTGTGTTTCCTATCTTCCCTAACTCTTGAGGCCCTAAGACTTGTGGACCTTGGTGACCTCCTATTGGTTCGAAGCTCCATTTTCCTATAGCCCCTTCTTTTGGTGGGCTTTCTAGGTCTATTATTGGTTGAACTGCTTCTATCCCTTTCTCTCCTATGCTAAGGAGCCTCTCTCCCTCTCTTTATTAAGCCCACCTCATTCAGCTTGTACCGGCCTGCTCTTCCCATTCTAACCCTTCAGTTCATCTTTACTAGGAGTTACCTAGTGGGTCTAGTGGACCTTTGTCCACACCTTCAGGTCTTCTAGGTCTTTGATAGACCCTATCACCCCCTCTCCGTCATGTCTTCTGCTGGAGTGACTCCAACATGCCTCCCAGAAATCAGCCTTACATTGCATACCTACTACCTAGTGCTCTTGTGAGTCACTCTTACCCTTGAGTAAGGATATCAGAGACCATGGCTTTGGTATTGGGAATTCGGACCCTTATAAGAACCCTTTGTAGTGGTTGGTTAGAAAAGATCTCATCCCTCTTTTGGTAATGGAATTAGTTACTCAGCCAAAAAAAGGGTAATGGATAGTGAAAGGAATAGCATGTGTCTGTTGGTAGATTCTAAATCAAAAGTTGAGGTCCTCAAGTAATTAGATTCCAATTCAAGAGTTTTTGTCAAGTGGTGGGATCCTTGTCTATTAAGAATTCCCACCGGAGTTAGTCTTTTGAAAGCTATAAATAGCTTAACAATTTATGTAATTTTCAGTTTTGATGATTAATAAAATCATTGAGTTTCGGATCAGGGTTTCCTAGTTTGGGGGGCCCTGTTGAGTAGAAATTGTTCAAAGATCAACTTCTTCTTCATTCCAGCAGTTTACAAGCAATCATCAAGCAGTCACAATCAATGATAGCAGCTCCAAGTAAGTTCAAGACCTCCCCCCACCCCTCCCCTGCCTCCCTATCTCTCCCGCAGCTCTTTCTCCACCGCCCCTGCCCCGTGCACTTGGGTTCCCACCTCCCCTTGCAGCAGCATCCCCCCCATCCTCCATGACTCCCCTAACCACCTCCCCCAGGCCCCACGACCCTCCCAGCCCCTTTCCCCACTACCTTAGCACCCGCAAGTCTCCCGACTCCTCCTGCTACCCCATGGCAGCCCTTCCCCTGCAGATTCAAATCCCAGCCCCTTAAGCCTTCCTTTCTTCTTCCCTTAGGTCGCACCACCCTTTAGGTATTAACCTGCAATTAATCCCTTAGTTAGACCTTGTTTTCTCAGTCTCAAATAATCCTGCACTTCCATCTTCTTCACATAAAAATTCTGCTACTTATCCAACTTCTGAAAAACCCTGAGTTTATAAACTTCAGACATACCCAGCCCTTGAATCACTGAAATTCTATTCTGAACCTGCAGAAACAGTAAAGGTAGAGCTTGTCCTGCCCTAGCTGAAATACCTAGAAACACCAGTTTTCTGTTTCTGTTCAAATTTCAAATATGAAAATATATTACAGCACGGTTTACAAGTACTAAAATATCCTATAAACCCTAGGATCACTACTCTCTTTAGCTGGAAATTCCTGGGCAGCCCGTAGATTTAGGGAAATTCCCAAATCATTTTTAGCCCTAAATCTGGGTTTACATCAATCTTCAACACCCAACTCAAAGAGTAAGTGGTTTGACAGCAAACTACTAGTTGACTGAACTCCAGCATTCAAAAAGGGTTTTAGTCTGAAATTTCAGATTGAATCAATAGCATAAGAGATCTATCAATCCCAACCAGTATTATTTCAAATCTATGAAAACTTTGATTTTTTGGAAAGCTGGTCTTGTTTTATACTTGATACAAAAAGTCTCATGTAAAAATAAAATCATCAGACCTGTCAAATTTCTCTGACAACAAATCATTTCTCTAAATATGGACAAAATTAATTATTTGTAAGCAATATCGTATTCTCTAAGACACTATAACCCGAATGTGAGACTGGGTAAACTATGACAAAGACTAATTCCAAGAATGGTTTAAACCTAATGTATGTTTTGTCACCCAAATGAAATTAGGTATACTAGATGATGACCAATCCCAAGAACAACATAAATTGAATCTGATAATTTGCTTCATCAGTTGCTTTTTTCTAGCTCTGTGTTGATTTTTGATGACTTGATGAAGCTTGGTATTGATATAAGGTACAAACATTATTTCATTGCAATTAATGTTAAGAGAAGTGGAGAAAATAAAAATAACACCACATACCTTGGTTGCCTAGGTAACACGTGGGAGAGCTGCCTTGTTGCCTAATTTACAACTATGGCATGCTCTGACCCTTCCCCCATGGCCCACAACTGGTAGTCCAAAATCTATCCCTTGTCTCTATCCCCCTATAGTGCCCTAAGATTCTCCTCCCCCCCTTCAAGTTTATCATCAGCATCGAACTACCCCCCTCCCTTTCTTTAAACTGCCCTAAGGAACTCCTTGCACTCAACTGAGAAGATTTTTCCTTTGAGCTTGGATATCAGAGGTCATGGACTCTCCTGTGGGGTTTCAGGTGAAGTTAGGAAATTTACAGTAACAAGGTGACGGAAGAAGGTCGAAGGTTGGAGAAGAAGGATGAGAGAGAGAAGAGAAGATGGTAAAATATTATGTGTTAGAGAATGTTCTCTCCCACTCCTATGTTACTCACTATTATGATGATGCAACTTGTCAGGAAGGTTTTTACTCACCATTATAATAATCCAACTTCTCACGAGGTTTTTTTTTTCTTTTCCCTTTTTCAATCGCTGTTGGTGTCTAGACAAAGAGGAATGGAGTCCAGTACAAGTCCTTGATCTAGGAGGACTTTTTTTTTTAAGGTTTATTTTATTTAGGGAAGTATTATATGTCAGTTTGGGTAGGATATGTAGCAATAGTTTTAGCATGTTTTGGATTTTTAAAAGCTCTAATTTAGTTGTTTCCTTATTGGATTGTGCCTCATTTATTATTTATGTGCGTCTAACCAACATATTGAGTAGCATGAACAAAATGGCATAGTGAAGTGTTTGTTGCTTCTTTGATCTTCATCTTTCTCCCCTCATTTTTTTGTTTGGGGATGAATAAATAACTCTATTAAACTGGCAAAGAGACAAGAATGTACAGTGGGAGCGCCGGGGGGGGGGGGGGAGACCAACCTTCAAGAGGGAGGTTGGAGGGAAAAGCTAAGACCCCAGGAGACAACAATGAGTCTGTTCCTTGGGGTATTGACAATCGAGGGGTGGGGAATGGAGTGGTGCCTAGTAGAAACATCAAAGTAGATGGCATTCCAAATCAAATCCAGAAATCGAGATTTGGATGTCCATCTTCTAAAGTTGTGCTCCCCTCCTTACGTTGTTCCTACTTCCCTGCAAATGTGTTTTTTTCCCCACTTCTCAGTACTGGTCTTCCACCACTTCTCCTGGATAAAGCATCTTTTGAGTTTGGCATTAGTTTTCTCGCTGCAATGGCTTTGCGTCCCTAGTTTTTAGTGTTTGGTGCTTTGATAATTTAGGGTTCTTCCTCTTTTCTTCTACAGGCCCTGGCGTCCTGCTTTGTTTTGGCAGGGCCTTGTATTTGGGTTGTGTTTGTTTGTTTTCCTTCCAATAATGATTTTTTCGTTTGAGTTATACCCAGTCCCAGGCTGAACAAGTGGGTTGCCAAAGTATTACACGTTAGCAGAAGAGAAGTTAATTCTATAAAAAAAACGTAGGGAATGACCCAAGTTGAAGCCAACACTGCCCAGGGTTTGTCATGCTCTTTTAGATAGGACAATTAGCTTGGCCTAGAGATGGCCCTAGGCCCCAAGTGAGCACAAAAAATATTGAAATCTTCACTGTGATGTTTTGCATCTTACTGACTAGTGTTAGGCTTATGTTATTGCAGGAAAAGAAATCATATATTGAAGTAAACATAGGTAAAGCACCTGCTCGGCAGCGCCATAAATCAAGCCAATCACGAGAGATAATATATGGTCAAAGGGCTACTATTACAAAAATATGTGAAGAAGGCAAGATTTCTGAACACTGTATTTTCTTTTTTGTTGTAACAATATGGATGATAGCGCTACAAAAAATTGGAACATTTTTCTGGATGCAATTTTTTGAATATTTACACTTAATTGGTTTGATTTACAATTTCAGTTGGTCTTCGAAAGATACTAGATCTATTAAGATCTGAAGATTTGGATGTCCAAATCCATGCTTTGAAGGTGGTAGCCAATCTTTCTGCTGAAGGTACAACAGTCTCTCTGCTTTGTGCAGTCATAGTTGGGTTTGCAATATGAGAATTTAGAATGTATAATTATTTTTCCCTTATCAGTTAGATCTTGTTTCTTTTTCTACATCTTTTATACTTGTGAGTTTATCCATATCCTGTTGTCTCTTGAATGAATTTTTCTGGTTGTGATTTTATGAGGAGCAATGCCCTCTAATGTTTTTCTAGCTTGTTTATCCTTTCTTTTCTACCTTTTCATATTTCTGACGCATGTTTTATTTCCCACCCCAATAATTATATAGTGAGGGTGTCAATTTGGTTTTGGAACCAAGAACTATTCCAGAACCATCCCCCTAAAACCCAGACCAGCCCGACTTATTATTAATTGGGACAATTCAGGGAGATGGTTTTGGGACCATTTATTTAATGGGGGAAAAATGGTTCTAGGAAGGGGTTCCAGTGGGACCAGAACCTAAAGCCCAATGAAAAACCTGTTAGAATTGGAACCACCTGGACTGATGAATAGTAGAGTTCTAGTCCAATTACAATCATTCTCACCAAGTCAAGTTTGAGCTTAATTTTATTTCGATCTTAGAGTTTGAAGACGTTTGGTTTTTTTGTAATGTTGACTGAAATCCTTGCATATCTCAATGTGACATTGCAGGCCTTTATTTTATAATAATAGAATGAAGTGAAGAATGTGAGAATAGCCGATGTGAGACTAAAAAAATAATAAAACTCCTAACAAGACAAAACTACCCTTCTTTGACTTACAACACTTCCTCTCAAGTTGGTGCATAGATGTCTATCATGCCCAATTTGCTGAGAATGCTACTGAATAACTTGATACTCAAGCTCTTGGTGAAGATATCAGCTCGCTGATTATTAGATGTGACAAATAAAATCTGAATAAGCCCAGACTTGATCTTCTCTTTGGTAAAATGCCTATCAATCTCTACATGTTTAGGGTTCTGTCATGCTGAACTAGGTTATGTGCTATACTTATAGCTGATTTGCTGTCAGAAAACAGCCTCGTAGGTCCTTTTAGATCTGCCCCAAGTTCCTGGAGAAGGCCCTTCAACCATAATGCTTCACAAATGCCTTGAGCTAGAGATCTAAACTTAGCTTCAGCACTGGATTGAGCAACTACTACTTCATTCTTGCTCCTCCATGACACCAAGTTACCCCCCACATAAGTGCAATAACTAGGTATAGATCTCCTATCATCAAGACAGCCTACCCAGTCTGCATCTGTATCTGCTTCCACTCTAAGATGTCCATGAGAAGAAATCAAGATGCCTTTACCAGGAGAGGCCTCTAAGTACCTTAAGATACGGTACACTACATTAAGATGTGCAGAGTAAGGATCATACATGTATTGAGTCTATTGACTAACAAGGCTAACTGCGAAGGTGATATTGGGTTTGATATGTGACAGATAAATCAACTTCCCAACCAGTTTTTGATAGCTGGTCTTATCAATTGGTTCTCCTTCCTTTGCCTTCAAATGCCGATTTGGTTCTACTGGGGTCTCAGGAAGTCTACGTCCTAGCATCCCAGTCTCTTCTAATAGGTCCAATGTGTACTTTCTTTGGGATAAAGAAACACCATTAGCTGAATATGTCAGTTCCAGCCCAAAAAAATACCTAAGCTTGCCCATGTCTTTTATCTCAAAAAAGCCCTTCAAGGCTGAGATTTCTTCCTCACTACTTATGATGACTATGCCATCCACATATACTAGAAGAACTGTTATATGAGAACCATCCCGTTTAACAAATAGGGTAGGGTCTGCATTGCTTTGCTTGTAGCCATAAGAGACCATAGCGTTATGAAACCTTCCAAACCAAGCCCTAGGGAACTACTTCAGTCCATACAATGCTCTCCTCAATTTGCACACTTTTCCGTGTGTTTCAGGACTAGATAATCTAGGGTGCACATCCATATATACTTCTTCTAGAAGCTCCCCATGTAAGAAAGCATTCTTGACATCCTACTGCTAAAGATTCCACCCTTGGTTCACAGCACATGAGAGAATGGTCCGGACAATAGTCATCTTGGCAACTAGAGCAAATGTCGCATGGTAGTTAAGGCCATAAGTTTGAGTGAAGCCTTTTGGCTACCAGTCTTACTTATACCTCTCAATGCTTTCATCTGCTTTATGCTTTATTACAAGCACCCACTTGCACCCAACAGACTGCTTCCTTGCAAGTAAAGACACCAACTCCCACGTTTTATTTTTTTGGGGGCTTGCATTTCCTCATCTATAGCCTTCTTCCAGTTCAAGTGAGATACTGCCTTCTACCAAGAATTAGGAATAGAGGTGGAGGACAAAGAGGAAATAAAGCTTTGAAACTCTGGGGATGAGTGATATAAAACATAATTAGAGATAGGATGTTTAATGCATGTGTGTGGTTGTTTTCTCAAAGCAATAGGTAAATCTAGGTCAGAGACAAATTCACCAGGTGGAATTGCTTCTTCAAGACTAGGACGGTGCTTCCAATTGGCTTGGTTCAGAAGGGGGTTTCTTCTTCCTTTGGCCAAGCCTATTATGCCACTAACAAAGATGAAAGTGCAAGAGACGGTGATGTAGAGCCCACAGAAAAAATTGATGGTGGTCCTTCCAACAAGTAAAGTGCCCCCTTTGTCCGCCTACCACTGCCAATCGTACATCCTATTTCTATGTCTTGAAAAGCACAATGAGTAGGAAAGAATGTTATTTTATAGTTCATATCACAGGTAAGGGTTCTAATAGACAAAAGGTTAGTGAAAACTTTTGGAACATGTGAGACAAAAGAAAGGGTAAGTGTAGGGGAATAGGTAATGGAACCCTTTCCAAAGATAGGGGAAAGAGCTAACATCTTGATCAAATAGAATAGATGAATAACTGTGAAATAAGGAGGATGAGCCTTTCATGTGGTCGGTTGCCCCAAAGTCAATTATCCAGGAGGGATAACCGGAGTTCATACTGTGACAACAGAAAATACTTGGGGGTTGTTGGGTATCCGATGTGGAAGTAATAGTAGAGGCTACACTTGCACTGGGAGTCAGTCCAAAAGAAGACCCATCAAGCCTGGTAATCAATTGACAAAAGAGTTTGGATCTCATCTATAGAAAGAGGTGCTGATGTACTCTAGATGTCTGAAATAACTTGATTAGCATATACTTGATTGCTGCCCCTATTACCACCTTTACCTACTCTACGGGAATTTGCTGGACCACCATGCAACTTCCAACACTTCTTCTTTGTATGACATTCCTTTCCACAATACTCACACTTCATCGGTGGCCGAGAATCACTGGAACCAACCTTGTTATTACCAGAACCAACAACTAAGGCTGACCTTTGATGAGTCTGTGTATGTACCGTAGGTGTCCGTCTACTATCTTTTGTATCAACCATCGCATAGGCTTGCTCCAAAGAGGGGAAAAGTTCCCTGGAAAGGATATGTGCCCAGATCTGGTCATATGCAATATTTAATCCTGCCAGAAAGTCATAAAATCAGAAGTTTGTCCTCCCACTTTTAATAAGCAATAGCATCTTTAGCATTCTTTGGTGTAAATTTTCCATAGAAATTCAAAGTCTAGTAATAACCCCAAAGCGTGTTGTAATATTGAGCTAGAGTAAGGTCTTTCTACTGCAAGTGATGAATCTTTTGTTTAATTTCAAAACATTGTGCATCATGGAGTAAGTATATTAAGCAAAATTCCAAATAGTATCTGTATCTGGGAGAAGGAGATAACTTTATGCGATGCTTGGTTCAATGGAGTTGAGGAGAACATGGTGGGAGATCTCGCTCGAGATCTACCAAAAAATGGGTGAAATCTCGGTGGGTTTTAAGGCCCCGGTTGGGCTGAAACTTGGTATTTAGCCTATTTAAAGCCTTTTGAACACATTAGTGGCCTTAAGATTTGTGAGAAAATAACCCTAACTATGTCTTCTAAGTCGACCCTATTTGTAAAACCGAAATTCTATGAAATGCAAAGTTAGACAACATGTAACGTAAAGATATCAAGTAATTCAAGTATCAAATACATTAACAATTTAACATTACACATCAAGTATTCAAGTGATCAAACTATCAAAGAACTTAAATAGTTAAATCATAAATGTCTTCAAAATTTTACAACCATAAGAAGTTTTAGACTTTTAGTAAGTCATAAATCATAATCCATAAGTTCACAATTGCAATTCACAATTCACAACTCAAAAGTCACAAGACTAACAAGATCACAAGAGTACAAGAGACAAAAGTAACAAGATTAGTAGATTACAACTTACAAGTTACAAGACTATAAGAGTAACACTCAACATTCTGCATCAATTGATTCTGAACAATAGCCACATATGACTCCCAAGTCAACCCATCACTGTAGTATGTCTCATATCGGTTTATATGGAACTGATATGTCTCCATGTCAGAATACTGGAGGAATAGCACTGTGGGATAACCGTTAATCGTGGGTGGGTGAAAGAGCTATTGTTGTTGTTCATATTGTTGTTGAGTAGGTGATTAGGGGTTTCTAAACCACTCAGTTAACAACCCACCTTCACTCCCATATGTGTACTCTCCAGGTGCAGGGTCTTGAGGAATAGCATGACCTCCATAACAAGAATCCCCACTGTAATCTGACCCGGTGCTGTGATCCCCATATTGGTACCCCGATGACAGGCAAGTGTCCAAACTCTACTGTTGTGAATCACTGTGACCATGATCTAGGCTCATGCTTCCCATGTTCAATTCAAGATCATGCATGCTTGCATCATCATTCGTTTGCTCCTGGTTTAATCTGCTCTTCCTACTCCTAGCATAAGTCTGAGAAATAGGGGAACTGTGGCTCGCATGTGTCGGATGACACAAACCTGCTGGAGGTGACTCCCTTTGTTGACGCTGACTTCCACCAGCAACATCACCAGCTTGAATGCCTCTATGACTCGATGGTTGACTGCCACTTGGCCCTCTGGTATTATCGGCCTCATCTGAACCCCCACTACTAGTTGTCACCTCAGTTGTTTCAAGTCAACCAGGTGGCTCCATAAATGGTACAGTTGGTCCTTCTGATGCTACTACAGCAGCTTGACCCTCATCAGAAGACACGTGCTCAGCCACAACATCTGGGCCCATAGAAACAGCAATGGTAGGATCCGGCTGCCCTCCTGGCCCATCCAGCACTGGGCCACCTCAATCCCTAACCCACTGATATATGACATCATCTTCCTCATCTTCTACGGGGGGCTCGTGGAATATATTAGTCAACTCAATCGGTTCACGATTGTCGTCATCTATATCATCTTATATGTGCCCTACTCTCAATCTCATGTTATAATGCACATACACTAAGTCCTCGAGCCTCTTACTCCCCAATCTGTTCCGTACCTTACTATGGATGAGCGAGAAGGTGCTCCAGTTCCTCTCGCAACCAGAGGATGAGCAAGTCTGTGAGAGTACTTTAATTGTTATATCCTTGAGATTTGGCGCACTAGTTCCATATAGCACCCACCAGTCAGCTGCATAACCAAAAATAAGAATGCATTAGGCAAAAAATCTTAATATTTATATAACTTATCAGTTATCATTTACAGAGTTAATAGACTTAATGACTTAGTATCAGTTATCATTTATAGAGTTATAGACTTAATGACTTTTAGTAATAGACTATTTACCAGGATCATTTTTTTGCCTAGTTGCAACTGCAAAAGGCTTTCCAAAACTCCCAGAGGCATCCCTGAACTCCCTGATCTGTACACCAATTCTTCAATTATTGTATTATGTGTATGCTTAATGCACTAATGCAAAAAGTTGAAGAAACAATTGAATAAGTTCTCACCTCTCCATTAATTGTCCCTTGCATTACAGGATTTGACACAAGTTTCTCCACCACGTCTTGCACCGCATTCATCAACCTTACATTAAGCCCCAGGTCATTCTTGTAATGATACTTTGGGTTGAGGTAGTAAGCTTGCATTGTGGAAATAAAAAATTTGGTTAGTAATTTGGTTGTTTACTTATTTATAAATTATAAGTTATAAGTTATAACTTATAACAAATTAAGAATGTAAATTGAAGTATACAACAAAAACTTAAAGACTTAAAAGTGACTCACCAGCCAAGTGCAAAGGATGCATCAAGTGCGCCTCCCATTTATTATCGATGATCCTCTCGTAGGATTTGAAGGAGCTAGGGCGGCAGCTCTAACCAACTCTTTCATTTGCTCGAGGGCAGCATATATGTGGGCATTGTGGGCTTCTTCTCTAAATCCACCATCCTTAAAACAATCACAATAGGCTTTATAATGCCCAGTGTCCTATTCAGCTGCCTCCAAAAGGAATCATCAGCAATGGTTTGTTGGGCTAGTACTGCATCAGGATGGCTAGATCCACGCCAACCAAACCACTCCTCACTTGCAAACATGTGCCGTAGACCCACCACTTTCTTTTGGAAGCTTTTCAGAGCTACATAGTTGGTGGCAAATCTAATCAATCCAGGTCCTACTAGATCACCCTTACAGTGGTTCCTCATCATCTTTAGCACATAACCATGGTTATAAATAAAATTACTTACCCTTTTGGCTCTCTCAACCATAGTATTGATTGACTTTCTTTTCCCCAAGTCCTTCAACATAAGATCAATCGAATGTGCTGCACATGATGTCCAAAAGAGGTGGATCCTGTTGCTCTTTTTCTTCATCAACATTTCACCAGCTTTTTTGAAGTTAGCATCGTTATCTGTGACAATTTGGATAACATTCTTTGGCCTTATCTCGAGGACCACCTCCCTAAGAAGCTTGTAAAGGTAGTCAACATCTTTGATTTTATCTGAGGCATCCACTGACTTAAGGAAAGATGTTTTTCCATTGTAGCTCACCATGAAATTAATGATGGACTATCTAGTAGGACCAGTCCATCCATCAACCATCACAATAACACCATATGTACTCCATTTTTCCTTTAATGAACCAATGTATTCATCCACCTCCTGCTTTACCTTTGGTAAATATTTATTCATTACTTCCCAAGCTGTTGGGCCTTTAACCCCTACACCTGCCCTAACAACTGCATTGATCATCCCCTGATAGTATGGTGTTTTGGCTACATTGGCTGCAATGTTGTTGTAGAGCATCAATTTGCTGATTGCCAACCTAGCTTCCTCCTCCCTACTGCCTTCTTTACCTCCAGCAAACATATATGGAATGCTTCTTTGATAAATGTCTTGATGCTTGAAGAGGGGGGGGGGGATCTTGGTCAAATGTGGCATCATAATGTCTAGTCTTCCTCCTCCTTTCGGTCCTCTCAGTTCCCTGAAAACTATGTCTAGGTGGCATGGATGCCCCTAATCCCGAACCACCTGCTCCCATTGTCTGTTCATATTGCCTCACATTCTCAACATATAAGGACTATCTGCTAACTTCCATTGCAGCCTTCATCTGTCTCCACTCGGCCCGTGACTTAACACCCATAACCCTCCTCCTCTCTTCATCGTCGCTTGACTCCTCATCAACATCAAGAAAAGGTCTAGACAGCACTATATCCTCAAATTCCTTTTGCTTTTGTGTCATCTCGTCCTTTTTTTGTTTCCCTCCCTTTAAAGTTGCTACAATTGCTTTTTGCACTTCATAAAGAACCTTGGGACAGTTGGAAACATCTTTGTAGCTACCAGCCAAATGTTGCTTTAATCTGGTTGAACCACCAGAATTCAAAGTCTTGAGGAAATACTTGCATCGGGATTTTTTCTTGTCGGCAGTCAGTGGATCCCCATGTTGCCAAGCAATGTCGTGAGTCCCACTACCAGTGCTGCCACTCCCACTAGTTGCCATTTAAGATACAAATGTACAGCACTGAAAGTCTGAAATACATACATGAATGTTCCCAAATAATCATTAGAAAAAATTTTAGATACATAAAAACATGAAAAACAATTTATAAAACAACAAAACACACACTTTGTTCTAAGATAACATATATATAATGCTTAAACAAGCATGTTTGTATTTTTAAAATAAACTACATAATATGAGCATCATTTAAAAAAACACAAATAAATTTTTAATAACATATTATTTTTTATAATTATTTTATGTAAAAACAATTTATAAAACAACAGAACACACACTTTATTCTAAGATAACATATAAACAATGCTCAAACAGACATGTTTGTATGTCTAAAATAAACTACATAATATAAGCATCATTTAAAATAATAATAATAATAATAATAATAATACTTTTTTAATAAAATATTATTTTTTAATAATTTATTTATTTAAATAAAAAATAAAAATAAATACAGCAAGCATGATAATCAAAATATGAATACATGGGATTGTAGTCCTCTAAATGTAGTTTAACATAAGTGATAATCATATTCATATCATAAGTATTTTTTTGTAATTTTAAATTTTAAATTTTTAGATAATATATTTTTTAAATACGAAAATTCAAAAAAAATTTAATGGCAGAAAATTAAAAATTTTCCCATGAAAGTGTAGATCAAAGCTTGATCATCAACATATATTTATACCACACTCAGACACCCATTGTAGAACCTTCTATTTGAAAAAAATTCAAATTTGGGGAAAAATCTTACATTTGTTGAAGATCACCTGAAATAGGCTTGAATCACTTGAAATATGCTTGAATCTGTTGTTGGAGATGAGTTGATGATGCTTTGAAGTTGAATCCCTAACAAATTCCTGCCAAAATGCGACTTTTCCGGCCAAAAATGGCCTTGCAGCGAGAGAGAGGCGAGGGAGAGGTGAGATATGCCTCTCTCGAGCAAGATAGGGGGTTTTTAAACCCCCTAAACTGCTGAAAAAATCAAGTTTGGCGAGATCTCGCCGAGATATTGGCGAGATCTCCCATCTCGTCTTGCTATCTCAGGATAGCGAGACTCCCACCATGGAGGAGAAAACCCATGACCAAACATTCATTTGTATGCCACTTGGCAAATTACAAACCAAAAGAAGAAGGCTTGGTAGAAGTCCCATCAAGATGGCTAGTAAGACCACGAGCACCAACTGCAAGAGAAATGAAACGAGTCCACTGTAGATAATTGGTCCCACTGAGTTTAACAGTAGTCATCTGAAGTGGAGAAAACTCACGATCTTGAGAAATAGATGAAACGGGAAAATCATCAAATATAATAGTGGTGTTGGCTGAAATTGGGTCAGCCATCGCAGGAACTAATTATCAATCAAGGATGAAGAAAATAATGTTGGGTAGGAGAAAGAAATACTCACCACCTTAAATTTGTCATTAGTAGAATGGTTTTGGACCAAAGAAAAAAAAATTCAGATCATGAAAGGTAGTGTGTGATAGTCCTAGAAGCACCTGTAAGTAATATTGATGATTCTAGAGACGCCCAAAAGGTTTTAAGGTGGTAGACGATAGCTCTAGAAGGTCTGTTGGGTGGGGAGAAAAAACATGCTAAACGCTATCGGAGGCTGGAGGACAACCAGATCATCCTGATTTTATATTTTGGTTTTAAGGAGTTTAGATCATCCTAGGAGAGTTGCAAGGGGCAGACAACTCCTAGGAGTGTTTGTAGGTCAGTTGGGGACTAAAAAGGGCAAATGATGGCCCTAGAAGAGTCACAAAAATGCAGCGCCTCTTAAAGGAGCAACTGTTGGGCTTAATGGAGGTTCCTGGTGGTTCGATTGGGGGTGGGAGGCTAGGACAGAGGTAGGCAACGGTGTTTGTGGGTGATTTGAATTTGTGGAAAGTGTAGAAGAGGGATGGAGTGGAGGTTTAGGCTTTGAAGATGATGGTGAAAGCTATTCTGCAGGCAGCGATGGTGAGTCTTCCTTGCTGTGATCTGCGATGGATGATTGGTGTTTTAGGTCACACATGACTCTGATACCATGTTGTAATGTTGACTGAAATCATTCCATATGTCAGTGTGACATTGCAGGCCTTTATTTTATAATAATAGAATGAAGTGAAAAGTACAAGAATACCCGATGTTAAAAAATAATAAGACTCCTTACAAGACAAAACTACCCTTCTTTGACTTACAATAGGTTTCTCATCTGCAAATTTAAAGTTACAGTCTTAGTATGTGTTTGAGAACGGCATTCTTTCCTAAGATCAATTTTTGGCATTCCAATCAAGGAATGGTGGTTGGAGCAAAGTTTTGGCTGTTTGGCAAAACTTGTGCTCAGATCTTTTGAAAATGAATGGAACAAACTGGTTTTTAGTAATTTATGTTCTTAAGAACAATTTTTATTACAAAAGTTGATATTAATACATATATGAAATACTCCCAAATTTCTTTTTGAAGTTCATTATACTAAATCATACTTTAATATTTAAAATACAAAAAACCAGAAAAAGATAACTACTGTTGCCCCCTTGTACCATGGCCTAATTACTAATATCACCTTGCTCTTTATGAAATTACTATTGCCCCTCTCACTTTTAACAATATTAAGACGCTGTTAAGTTTAGATGCATAGTGCCATTTTGCCCTTAATTAGAATTAAGAAACCAAAAGGATGAAATTACTCTCATTTAGAAAAACCATATGAAACAGCAATCTTTTGCCCTTATATTCTTGTCATTTTGTTAAAGAGTCGGATCCTGGCAGGATGAATGAATAAATAACAAACCTTGGGGCTATTTTGGGATTTTTGAAAAATGTAAAGTTGCCATGTCATTAGTTAACTAAGAGCTCAGCAATAGGGGGGCGTCAACAATCTTAGATAAGGTATAAGGTTAGATCAGTAATTTAAAAAACTAAAGAGGATAAGGTAGTAATTAAGGTGTATTTTAGGGAGGAGTTGAATCATGTATGAGAGTTGTTTTTTTGTTGTGAGAATGATGAAACATATCAAAGTTGTTTTGTAAAAAGCCTTCTCAAGCACGCAAATTGGACCGGGTTCGTTTCCTGAGAACGATAGAATGACCCCATATGCCAAACGCATTTTGGTCGTTTTTGCATGCTCTAAGAACAATAGAACGCCGAAAATAGTTCTTTGACGGGTCAGCAAACACACTCATAGATATTGAGTGCTTGGAACTGTTTAGGAATTGGACCGGATTGTCTCATTATTAAATGGGAACCAGTCCTTGTTTTGGGACCATTTTGGTTAATGGGACGGTTCTTGGATTGAGTCCTTTATGACAGGAACCATTAAGAACCGTCCTGTTTGACAACCTTATCATACAGTAAACTTGGCAAAGGGTGATGTCTGCTAACTGGTTATTCTTTCACCATTGGAGTTGTTTCTATATTGTTGCAAACTTGTGATACAGATTTTTCTTGTAAAGACAAAGAAAGTTATTAGGACTTTTTGGGGGCTTTTTATTTTAATCCAGAATCATAGTCCGGCTCAACATCTAGTCCAGGTCCTGTTTCTTCCCTTTCAGCTTCTATAATAACTACCACCATGAAGCTTTTACTCAACTAAATCAGGTAGACTACATGGATCCATGGAAAGATGAGAACCAATAATATCTATATCTATATCTATATATATATATATATATATATATATATATATATATATATATATATAATATAAAAATAATAATTACAAGTTGAAAAAACATGAAACTTTCACTGAAAACTTTCTTACATCAGCATAGCCTAACCCTGCTATCGAACCCTAGGTTCTACCAAAGCCCTACCCCTAGTTTTGACCTAAGACCTACCCTATCTTACCAGCTTGTCCCAGATCCTGGATCTTGGCTCTTAGTTGGTCACCTACCAATTTAGGACTCCATCAGCTCTAATGTGCTTCCCCTCAACTTCTTTCTATATTTAATGAGTAAAAAGAGTAGTTTATTTCTGTTACACATGTCCTTATATTTTCATGGGTAAAGGAAATAAAATTTCTATTTTATACATAAATCCTATAAAATTAATTGAAGAACATATGACCAGAAAGGGGGTAAAAAAGTTTGCACGGATTCCTATGTCACAAAGGATTTTCCTAGGTGCTTACTTAGGTGACATGGTGCCTGGCAACCACCGCTACCACCTTTGATTGCATTATCACTATAACAACTATGCTTAAGATTCTGGCATCTTCTACATAATGTATCAAGTTATCAACTACAAAGATGTTTACTTCCCTCTAATAAATTTCCTTCATTTTCAGACACATGATGTGCTCAAAATGATAAATCTGAATAATGGTTCTACAATTGCCTAAATGAAAATGTTCCTTAACTATCATTGTGTTGTTTCACTTAATTTGTTTGAGAAATTTTGTATGAAAGTAAGTTCTTATCTTTCCTATTCAAACTCCACTTTTTCTTATTACAGATTTAAATCAGGAGAAGATTAGGGAGGAAGGTGGTCTGGATGCTCTTCTAACACTCCTGGGATCATCACAGAATACAAGCATTCAACGAATTGCGTCTGGAGCTATAGCCAACTTGGCAATGACTGGTTTGTCTCTCTCTACACTGCTGACCAGCTTGGTTTATACATGAGACTAATTTAGTAGTGATCCTAGTTTCATTTCTTTGTGATCTTTCAGAGCTTTTAGTATCTCTTAGGTCTTTACATACTATCTTACTCTACAATTTTTAGCTTTTGCTCCTTCCTGAAAAGGTGAGTCATGCTTGCCACGTAGTTGATGTTGGCGCTATATAAAAGATATAAGTCTTCCCCTGGTGGGCTGCGCAATTAAATCAGCAGGGTAGAGAAATATTGTTGAGAGACTATTTCCTTCATCACCCTTTAAGCTGTGGCTGAAGATTGCTGTATTTTCTTGGCAGATTCTAGGATTTAGCCTGAATTTTGTGACATTCAATATCCAGTCCATTCTGGAGTAAAAAAATGCACTCAGGCTTTACCTTGTTGATGAAACAATTGTTAGCCAAAACTTCTTTCTCCACCTGATGTTGCATCTTTTGGCGTTAGGTCCCTATTGTTAATAATAGGCATGTCCTCACCACGCTGAACTGTTGGAAGTATGATTGAGGTTTCCTAATTGGAGTGGACTCCTCTTTTAATTATATATTTAGTTTTCTTATATTCTTGATATTGGTTTCACATTTTGTATTAGACTAGGTTTCCTAATATCTAGGATTGGTTTTTCTATTCTATTTGCTTTGTTTTTCCTTATCCTAGGATTTACTCAGATTGTAACTATAAATACTCTATTGGGGTCTATGAATAAGAACAGACCTTCTGAGCAATAATTTCTTCAAGTTACAACATGGTATCAAAGCCTAATTTCGATTAGGGAAGAGAGAGGAAACTAGATAAATCAAGTCTCTCTCTTCTCCCTCATGTTGCCACTGCCGCTGCCTCACTGTCGTTGCCGCTACCACTCCATTGTTACCGCTGCTGCTGCTCCATAATCACCGTCCCCAACCTGACTTCTTACCACCGCCATCTTCAGAAGAGAAGAAAAAAACGAGAGAAGAAGAAGAAAATTCGATTCTTTCTCTCTCTCAACCCGCCTCCACCAAAACCTGGTTTCTTCTATCAAAGCCTTGAAAACCATTTTTAAGGAAACCTCAATCCACTATCATCAAGTTTTCCATATTTCTTCCCTCCTTTCTCCATCAAGATTCGGTGCTCTAGAAAACTCAAGAAGAAGAACCTATACACGAACCAGAGAAACCAGTATGTCAGATTTTGTAAAGGCAATACTCTTTCAAAACCTGCCATCACCATTGCCTCTGCACCGATTCCTTCCTAGCAGCCATCAAAGCATCTTCTCCCTTTACAGTAGCTAATTGTCAGCACCTTCTTTACCGTCCGCTAACCCCATTAAACCTAACTTATATCTACCAAAGCATTAAAATCATTGAACCACTGAACCGATGAACCCATCGACCCAACCCAACCTAAACCTTTAAGTCCTATGATTTCTATTTTTTGCCCTATAAGACCTTCTATTAACCTGAAATAACAAATTAGCCCCTCAAAATCTTTTTTTTCCTTCTAGAGAGTCATTTGTAAATTCAAATATCTTTAGGGGGCTTCATTGAGAATTCAAATATTTAGAGGGAGTTCGTTGTGAATTCCCATATTTTTAGGGGCTAATTGGGGTTTTCTATATTTGTAAGGGTCCTTTTATGAATTTTCATATATTTAGGGGGTCTGTCTGTGTTTCTCATATATCCAGGGGTCCTCTTGCATAAATTAAAAAAAAAATTGTAAGAAAAAAAAATGAGAGAGTTTTAGTTGGACCTTTCAGATTTTGTCATTCTCTCTAGATTTGTTTCACTATGCTTTCTTTTCATTTGGGTTAGAATTTCCTAATTACATTCGGGCCATTATCTTACCTTGATGGACCATGGACTTACCCACGTGTAAAGCTACACGTGAGAGGGAGATTGAAGATGTTTACAATTCAATGTTTACTTCAAGAGTATTATTGTCTACATTTTTCAGGTCATTGTTTGAATGCCTTTCTTCTAGATTTCCTTGTGCAGAATTTCATCTTTGTCACTTTCAGACTTCTTTGTGCAGAATTTGATCTCTGTTACCCTCGAAAATTTGCCCCTTACATTGACATCTTCCACTTTGGGGATCTAACATTGCTGAAGATTTGACGTTTGACCTTTGCAAAACTTGATCTCTATTACTTTTAGAGATTATCACTTATCTTGACAATTTTTCCCTTACCTTTGAAGATTGCCCCTTTACTTGGCAAATTTCCCTTTAGAGATCTAACATTGTTACAAATCTAAAGTTTCACTTTTCTTACTATTCCCTAGCAGTTGTTACCCCAAAAATATATTTCCCTTAGATTTGCGCAGAAATTTGGTCGTCTCAACATTTGAAGATTCTACCTTTTTCTTGGGCGTTTTTCCTTTGAGACCTAAAGTTGCGGTATAGATGAGGACAAAACGAAGTCTATAATGCTGATTATAATCTATAAGCTATTAATGAAGTTTGAAGATCAGGTTGCAGATGTTTACCTGGACAGTTTTATACTATTTTGCCCAAGTTGGGCATGTGTGACATCCAAACTTGAGGGGGAGTGTTAGAAGTATGATTGAGGTTTCCTAATTGGAGTAGACTCTTCTTTTAGTTATATCTTTAGTTTTATTCTTTATATTGGTTTCATATTTTGTGTTAGACTAGGTTTCCTAATATCTAGGATTGGTTTCTCTATTCTATTTGTTTTGTATTTCCTTATCCTACTCAGAGTAGGATTTACTCAAATTGTAACTATAAATACCCCATTGGAGTCTATGAATAAGAATAGACCTTCTAAGCACTAATTTCTTTAAGTTACAAGATGAACATTCCTTGTTACAATTGCTTATCTTAAAATCATGAGGTGTAACTAAGGGCTACATCAGTGTACATGCAAACTCCACACACACACACCCGGTATGCTCATACTTGCAAGCCCTCATGCTTGCACACAATACTCTGTGCATGACACCAATTACCTTCATGTGGCACTAAGGTGGCACAACACATAGGGGTGCAACTATACATAACTCAAACCCCTCGCACTTAGAAGGGACTGAAACATCTGCCCTCCTGGCTGGGTTACCATATTACAGCTGCTTATCCTAAAAGCTCGAGCTGTCAAGTAAGGGCCACAACAACATTCCATTTGATGACATTCCTTAAATTTCTACGTCTTCGGTAAATTCTCAACCATGACTCATTGTTTCAGTGGGACTGAAGTTGTATGAAATTATGAAGGAAACCCCTTCAATAAAATACAGATCACAAAAAAAGAGTAGAAATGAGTAGAAAGGACAAATAATATAGAATTTCAGAGCTGCATATGGTTTTTGTATATATACAACAGCAAACTCAGCCTTAATGGGGTCAGCTACATGAATCCAAGCAAAACTAAAATAGAAAATGTACTGGAGTCAAATGGTAGTAAAAATGTAAGAAAGTAAAGGGAAGAAGCACTACCCAGCAGGTCAGGAAAATCTCAGCTAAATACGGTCAGCTACATCAATCCTTGCCCTCCACTCAGCTCTGTTTGGGATAATAATTGTGAGTTGTGACAAGCCTGAAGCTTATGATGTCATTTTTCATGACTTCTATGGCCATTTAGGTCCGCCCTTGGCTTTTTGGTCTTCAATTGGAACCTGATAACTCTTCCTTACAGGGGGCATCCCTAGGCTTCTGTTGTGTATGGCTATACCACCTTCAATGACTTTCTCAGAACTTGTCTCAGATTGGGGCAGTTCCCAGATCATCTCTAGCATGCTCATCCCTATCCTTATGGTTCTTGTTTTCCCACATGTCCATCTTGTCCATCTTCGTTTCGCGTATCTTCTGTGTGACACTTTTTAACTATCTGGTGTTCCTTTTTCACACATCATAGCCGGTTGCACAATAGTTGTATAGAATTTACTTCTCAGCTTTAAGACAATATTCTAGTCACACAATGCACCAAACACACCTCTCTGTTTCATCCATCCAACAATTTTCTATGAAAAACCATCCTTTTTAAAGTTAACTATTGTGAGACTTTTGTGAAATTTATGTATTCCTTTTTAATGTTCATCTCTTTTATATGTACATAGAGATGAACCAAAATTTAATAATGAAGAAAGGAGGTGGTCGACTATTAGCAAATGTAGCATCCAGAGCAGATGATCTTCAAACACTTCGAATGGTGGCTGGAGCATTTGCAAATTTATGTGGGAATGGTAAGTTATGATGATCCTATGTTTCTCTTATGATAAACGTTTTTTTTTTTTTTTTTTTAATGGTAAATTTTGTGAAAGAATATTCAGTTACTTTCTTTGCTTTCATTATCTGCTTCTTTTCTGTGAAAACTCGTCCCTTTGTTATTTGGGTGTCCAACAGGTTGTATAAGATAGGTGGTTTATATTTTTGGGCATGCACTATCATGGAAGTCCAATTCTATACTCCCAAATACAAGAGTTGCAAATCTTATTTGCAATTAAATAGTTAGCTTCTACTTTGTACATCCTTTAGAATTGTATGTTACAATTGAGCAGTTCTTGAGTAATGTTGATCGATACATTATATATCAAGAACTTTGGCAATCTCCTTTTGTTCTTTATATATACGTTGGTAACATTGTTTATCATTGGGAATGACATTATAGAAATATCCCAACTGAAGACATATTCAGGAAATAGGTTTGACGTTAAAGACTTTTAAAATCTATGATATTTTCTTCGCATTGAAATTCCACTCTCAAAAAAAAGGTATAACCCTAATCTTATTTGAGACTAGGATGCTGGGGCACAAGCATGGTAGGAATATCGGCGAAATATAGCCAAAATTGGGCAAAATTTTGTTGTGCAACTACTTAGCTGTTAGAAAAGAAACTTTAACCAACCAAAACAGTGCAATAACAAGAACTAAGAAGAAGAAGAATTGATAGGAATCACATAAGCCTGCGATTCTAGCTTCTTACTCCTAGAATCACAGCCTCTTATTTATAGATATCAATATTCCATATTACAACTTGAGAAGCAAGCCATCTTGCCCTCTAAAAAAGGAAATAAAGAGTACAACTTATGGGACATAATTTTCTAGTCTTCTAACTCCTAAAATTTGTTCAAAATAGAAAGTAATAAAAAAGGAAAGTTTTGAAATTAGTAACTAACAACAGAAAATAGAAACTATGCTTTCTGGAAACTCCCAAAACTTGAATAGCAAGATTCCTACATTAGAAATAGAAAGTAGAGTAGCATTACTGGCATAATATTGTTCACGTGAGCAGTAAAACAGCCCAAAACTTGTGTATACTTCGACACTCCTCAAGCTGGAGTATATATATGAAGAAAACTCTAGCTTGCTCAATAAGAATAAACTTGAAAGGTAGCACCAATATAGAATCATGTAGCAACAGAGACATTGATCAATACCGAGAGAACTTTACCTAGGAGATAATCAACACCAAAAAAACTTTGACCCTTCATATCGAACAAACCCACCAATAATGAGAACAATTGGTGATCCATAAATATAGGAGTATCAAAGGCACTATCTAAATAATGCCAGTAGTAGAGAGGAATATCCACATTGATTTTTCAAAATTGCAGCTTCAGTGTTCATATAAGCGTTTCGCAAAAAGGCAAGTAATTGGTAAAGTATGGGTAAGTAAAAGGGAGGTAGTAGTCAATGTAGGGTTGGTAGAATGGTAAGATCCATACTTCTCAATGGAGAGGTCATGGGTTCGACCCTTGCGGACGACAAAGCTCCCTCTAAGGATGTAATCAAGGTACGCGTAGGCTGTCCCGGATGAACCTCAGACACCAAAAAAAAAAGGGGAAATAGTAGGTAAAGTATGGGTAGGTAAAAGACAGTATTGGTTATTGTGGACTAAGCAGGCAGTTAAAAATAAGTATTGTTTACTATGGACCAAATAGGTAAGGTAGTATAGATTATTACGGACCAGGTAGGTAAGGTAATATGGGTTACTATAGACCAAATAGGTAAAAGGTAGTATAGGTAAAGGTAGGTAAAGGTATTATTGTAGATTACCATCTTGGGAGGACAAAGACATTCACAAATAATATTCTTCAATACACCTTGAGTAGATATAGAATAAAACACCATTCTCCCCCTCACGTGTAGCATTACACGTGAACAATTAATGACAACCAATATCCAGTATAAAAAGATCCTAAGCAATAATTTCCAATGAGACTTTTATGGTAGATATAATCTTCATTCGTTAGCAAGTCTGAATTTAAGAAACAACTTCCAAACTCTCCCCATGTTAGATTAAGATATTAGTAACATTGTAATAAACCAGAATTTTAAAAGGGGTTACAAATAAATATATAAGCCCAATGGCAATTTTGTAATATTTAAATAATAATTAAATAATTAAATAAAAAAATTGATATTTCAAGAGGCTAGAAAATAAAGAACCGATGAACATGAAAGGAACTAAATTTGTAAATGAAGGACAGAGTTGCAAGCCTAAATTTAGGAAATAAATACTAATGGATACACTAAATAAAGCAAGTATGGGAATTATGGAACTGAAACAGAAATCAAAATTAGGAACAAAACCAGAAAACATATTGCAAAAAGCTCAATACGCAGATAAAATGTAGAGAACCCATACTTCCAATTCAAGCAAAACCTCCAATAGAAGGTCGAAAACCAGAAAACAAACTATTGAATTTTTATTTTTATTTTTTCGAATGTTAAATCTCCATGGGAACCCCAGTTCAGTGAATAGTTTGTCATCTTCATTGAACTAGGGTCCCGTTCTTCAAACTGAAAACCTAAACAACTCTCAAACCGGCAATCACAGAGAGAAACAAATTCTGATTACTGCTTTGATACCATGTTAGAAAATAAACTTTAACCAACCAAAACAGTGTAATAACAAGAAGAACTGAGAAGAACAAAATAAGAAAAAAAAATAAAGAAAGAAGAAGTATTGATAGGAATCACAAAAGCCTGCGATTCTGGCTTCTTACTCCTAAAATCGCATCCTCTTATTTATAGATATCAGTAATCTAGATTACAACTTGAGCTTGCCCTCTAAAAAATGACATAAAGAGTACAACTTATGGACATAATTTTCTAGTCTTCTAACTCTTAAAATTTGTCCAAACTAGAAAGTATTGAAAAAGGAAAGTTCTGATATTAGTAACTAACAACAGAAAATAGAAATTATGCTTTCTAGAAACTCCCAAAACTTGAATAGCAAGATTCCTATATTAGAAATAGAAAGTAGAGTAGCATCACTGGCATAATATTGTTCATGTTAAAACAACCCAAAACTTGTATATACTTCAATTAGCAACATGAAACCTGGGTTGAAATTGAAAAGTCTCGGATTTTGGTGAAATTTCGGTAATCTTGCTGAAATTTTTGCTAATTTTCGGTAAGATTTTGGAAATTTCTCTGAAATCTCGAAAATTCTTGTGAATTTTTTAAAATTCTAAGGGTTTGTAGCATAAGGAGCATATGGCTATAGATATGGATATGGTAGAGCATATAGTGGTTCATTTGTTGATTATAGTACCATGTCTACATGAATATGGAGATAGATTAGGTGCATCATTTGTGATTCCATCTTTGGATATCAATTAGGACCAACACAACTATTTATGCCACTGACAGATTGTATGGATAAATTTATTCATGCCATGTCATGGCATGCTTATATCCAATATTCAAAGTACTACTTATTGTCCTCAATGACCCAGGGGATGGATCTAACCCGACACATACTTGTATATTGAAATTCTACTTGTTGTATGTGTTGTGGCATTTGAAATTCTACTTGTATGTGTTGTTGCATACTTGCATTTGAAAATCTTATTGTTGTCTTGCATAATATTCATATTTACATTGGTTAAAATTCGTGTTTTGGACTTCTAGTTTCGCCCTCATACAATCGGGCATGTGCCTATCAAGAACACCACTTTAGGTTAGATTTTAGGAAAAAATAACACTCCCAATGTGTTTTTTGGCTTCAAATTAGACTAAACACAAAAAATGTCCCCAAATACTACTCAAAAATGGGGGGGGGGGGAGCGGAATTCCACCGAAACATTCCCAAATTTCGGCGAAATTTTGCCAAAGTTTCAAGGTTTTCACTGAAGTTTAAATTTCGTACCTTGGGTGCGAGCACATAGGTAAGCCCCTTGAAGCTAGTGTTAGTCTCAAGAGTGAAGAGGGTGAATTGATTGATAAAGGAAGATGCCAGAGATTGGTAGAAAGTTTGGTTAATCTTTCTCACTCCAATCCAGACATTGCCTATACTGTGACTATAGTCAGTCGGTACTATCACAATCCCTGTTCCACATGTATGGATGTTGTGTCTTGCTTCTTCTAATAATCAAAGTCAGCCCCAAGAAAAAGGTGTGATTTTCTCTCCTTATGATCAGATGTTTGTTGAGACTTGTACAGATATAGATTGGTTGGTTCTCTGATTGCCAGATCAAGTGCGGAAGAAGATTCTATGGTGTGATGCATGGGGTTTGCGAATTTCCTATGATGTATGCAATTGTATATCCGCTACTAACATTGCTGATAATCCAATTCAGCATCGCAGGACAAAGCATATAGATTGACTGTGTCATTATAAGGAGAGAACATGGTGATATTTGTATCTCATGTCTTTAATGAGGTTTTAGTAGTAAAGTTTCTCATCAATTGTATGCTAAGTTGCATGGATGATGTCTATACACCTACTTAAGGGGTTTTCTTGTAATATAGCTATTAGTTAGATTTGTCATGATGGACATTGTTGTACTTGTACCTCATCTTACATTATTATGAATGAAGTATGGCTGGTGTCCCCTAGACAAGCCATTATTCCTAAAAAATCATCAGAAAGAGAACATGGTCAACATTTGTTGGAACTAGAATTAAGAAACCTGGCCGACCTCTGTCAGTGTTTTGTTGCCAGTCCCAAGCCCGGGTAAAGGGGGATGGTTGGTGTGTCAAGTCGGCAGTCCTTTTTCATGGATTCAACGTTATATAATGAACGCTATGCTAGGGCGTTCCTAAAAAAAAAAAAAAAGGATTCACTACACTATGACCCAGGTGTAGTGATAAGTGGGCAAGAGTGAGTTAGGGCATCCCTTGTAAGTGACACATCGCATCGGTGCCCGGATGCAGTGATAAGTAGGCAAGGGTTCCCGCGCCGTGGACGAGTGCAAGTAAAGAAGCTAGTCCAAAAACATAAGATTAGATTGGCATCTTGGAACATATGATCTTTAACAAATAAGAGCTTAGAATTGATAGATGTTGTAAGGAAAAGAAGGATTAATATAGCTTGCATTCAAGAGATTAGATGGAAGAGTAAAAAGCTAAAGAGTTAGATGACTTTAAACATTGGTATACTAGGGATAAAACTAATAAAATGGAATATGTGTAATAGGGGATAAAGATGTTAAGAATGATGTGGTGAATGTTAAAATAGTGGGTGATAGGATTATTTCTATCAAGCTTATAATGGAGAAAGAGATTTTAAATATAATTTGTGCATATGCACCTCAAGTAGGATTAGTAAAAGTCTAAAGTTAGAATTTTGGAAAAATATGGATGGTTAATGCAAGGAATATGTCGAGGAGAAAAGGTTATCATAGGAGGTGATCTAAATGGACATATTGGAAAAGATCAAGGAGGTTATGAGAGTGTACATGAAGGATATGGTTTTGGAGAGAGGAATGAGGAAGGGATTTCAATTTTATATTTTGTTGTTGTTTTTTATCTATCTATTGTAAATATTTACTTCAAAAAGAGAGAGGAGCATTTGATTACCTTCAAAAGTGGACATCATAGAAGCCAAATAGATTTCTTTCTAACTAAAAGGACTGATAGATTGTTGTCCAAGGATTGTATGGTAATACCAGGGGAAAACTTAACTACACAACATAGACTTATGGTCTTGGATATATGCCTAACCCCAAAAACTCATAAAAGGTGCAAGGCTAACTATCGCTGGATAAGATGGTGGAACTTGAAAGGAGAGTGCTTGAAATCCTTCGCTAATGAAGTAGTCCAACAAGGAAAGTGGGATTATGAGGGGGACTCTAATGCGATGTGGAATGAGATGGCTATGTGTATCAAGCAGGTGGCTAAAGATGTCCTAGGTGAATCAAAAGGAAAACTCCATTCTTATAGGGAGACTTGGTGGTGGGATAGTGAGGTTCAAGCTGCCATTAACTATAAGAAAACTAGTTTTAAGACATGGTAAAGAACTAAGGAAGTTAAGGATCTTCAAAGGTATATGTTGGCTAGAAATGAAGCTAAGAAAATTACAGAAAAAGCAAGGGAGAAGAAATATGAAGAGTTATACAATGAGTTGGGCATTGAGGAAGGGGGAAATTTTATTTATAATATAGCTAAAATAAGGGATAGGAAGGGTAAAGATCTTGACCATGTTATATGTATTAAAAATGGAGATGGTAAAGTACTAGTATGTGATGAGGACATTAAGAAAAGATGGAAAATCTATTTCTCTATTCTACTAAACGAGCATGCTTCAAGCACTTGTAATTCAGACGATTACACCATTTACCAAGGCACCAATTTTCAAACCCATATATGCGGAGAATTTCGATGTCCGAAGTAAAAGAAGTACTAAGGAGGATGAAACTAAGCAAGACACAAGGTCTTTGATGAAATCCCAATAGAAGTATGGAAGAGCTTAGGAACCTGCAGGCTAGTTTGGTTGACTAAGTTGTTTAACAAGATTATGAGCATAGGGAAAATGCTAGATGAATGGAGGAGAAGCATTGTGGTTCCAATTTACAAAAATAAAAGAGATATTCAAAGCTATAATAACTATAGGGGCATTAAACTGATGAGCCCTACTACGAAATTATGGAAGAGAGTAATTGAAAACTGTTTGAGACACTTAACCATAATTCGGAGAACCAGTTTAGGTGTATGCCGTGAAGGTCAACAACGAAGGCTATTTGCCTATTTAGGAGATTTATGGAATGGTATAGAGAATGTAGGAAAGACCTTCATATGGTATTTATTGACCTAGAAAAAGCTTATGATAGAGTTCCTAAAGCGTTAATTTGGCAAGTACTAGAGAAAAGAAGTGTTGTAAGTAAATATGTAGACATAGTTAAGGATATGTATGATGGTTTAGTGAAAACTGTAAGAATAGTGGGGGGACAAAGTAATGAATTCCCAATTACAGTTGGGCTACATCAAGGATAAACTTTAAGCCCATATTTACTTGCATTTGTAATGGATGAATTAACCAAGGACATTCAAGACGAGATCCCTTGGTGTATGCTTTTTACTGATGATATTGTGGTGATAGATGAGACTCAAGTGGGGATTAATACCAAGTTAGAATCTGGAGAGCATCTTTGGAATCAAGAGGCTTTAAACTAAGTAGAACGAAGACAAAGTATCTAGTTTGTAACTTTAATCATGATCAGGCAGACAATAAGGTGGTGAAACTTGACAATAAGGAGATTCCTTAGAGTGATTATTTTAGGTACCTAGGTTCAATCATAAATAAAAGAGGTGATATAGAGGATGATGTTCCCAAAGAATTAAAATAGGGTGGATGAAGTGTAAAGGTGCGTTTGGGGTCTTGTGTGATCAATGTATTCCATTAAAGCTTAAAGGAAAATTCTATAGGACCATCGTTCGACCAGCTATGATGTACGGTGCAGAGTGTTGGGTTGTTAAAAAGAATCATATAGATAAACTTAGTGTAGCATAAATGAGGATGCTAAGATGGACGAGTGGCAAAACTAGGAAGGATAAGATAAGAAATGATCATATTAGAGTTGGTTTGGGAGTTGCTCCCATAAGTGATAAGCTTCGAAAAAGTCGTTTGAGGTGGCACGACCATGTTCAACGGAGACCTATAAATGCCCCTGTACTGAGAAGTGATATAATCCAAATTGAAGGAACTAGAAGAGCTAGGGGTAGACTTAAGATAACCTTAAGAGAAGTGGTGAGAAATGATATGCATAGCTTAAGCCTTGTATCTGGCATGGCTTCAAACAGAACTGATTGGAAGGCAAGAATCCATGTAGCCGACCCCATTTAGTTGGGACAAGGCTTATTGTTGTTGTAGAATTGAGAAACCCTTAAACAGCCCAAAATTTCTCACTTTTTGTTGCCAATGTCGTGACTGGTTATGGTAGATGTTGATCCTTTTTTAAGAAGGGTTCTAGGGGGAGTTTGTGTGAACAGAAATCTGGGACTTCATGTTTTGAGCTTACACAATGTCTTAGCTATAAGAAATGGAGGCCCTTGTGCTCAAGAAAGGCCATAGATTAATTATCACTACTATTATTATTACTACGACTAGTATTATTATGAGACTTCTTGTTTCATGTTTTGTTCTTCTCCATGGT
Source organism: Hakea prostrata (assembly GCF_041222555.1). Classification (NCBI taxonomy): domain Eukaryota; kingdom Viridiplantae; phylum Streptophyta; class Magnoliopsida; order Proteales; family Proteaceae; genus Hakea; species Hakea prostrata. The sequence goes on from NC_142602.1 coordinate 24,974,558, forward strand.
ACCTATGAGTGAGATCTGTATGAAATTTGATAGATCACCATCATATCGTGCTTTTCACAGAATTCCTAATATTTTCCAAGTATTCCTAGATACTGTTACATACTTACATGGTTTTCATCTGTTTTTAACTTATCAGCATTTCATATATGTGAGCAATCTGAAAGTCTATTCTCAAATATTACTTTCTGTCAAACAACTCCTGTGTGCATCTTTTGTAGAAGTTCTTGTGCTGTTATGTTGAAATTAGTTATACCTTTTTTTTGAATTATTTATTGATTGTAAGATATTATTGGGAAAACTACTTCAATGTTTCCTGTAGAAAATTTTTAAATGTAGATTAGGCTGTTTGAACTTGAAAATAGATTGTACATTAAACTTATTTGACAGCTGATGCACATGTTAGTTACTCTACAGAAAGGTTACATGCAATGCTGAAAGAAGATGGTGGCATCAAGGCACTCTTGGGAATGATCAAATATGGTAACAGTGATGTCATGGCACAAGTTGCTCGGGGAATCGCAAACTTTTCAAAATGTGAAACACGAGGAATCATTGAAGGTCTGTGGAATTCTATCTTCCTTCATAACATGAAATCAAATTATTTGAATCATTTTGCAGCTTAATGTTCTTTACTCACTGTAGGACACAGAAGAGGGCGTTCGTTGCTTATTGAGGATGGAGTACTCACATGTTTGATTTCCAATTCTACTGATGGTCCGCCTTCAACTCGTCGCCACCTTGAGCTTGCTCTTTGTCATTTAGCCCAAAATGGTAAGGTCACATGGATTTAAGATTATTGCAGCCTAATGATGATGGAGAATTTTAGTGCTTTTCTGCTCTATAATAGACACACATGCACACATACCCACATATGAGAGAGGGGGAGAAGAGGATTATGACTGCATGAAGAGTTCTTGGGTTAGCATGAGTGCAGCAATTTCAGTTATTCAGATCACTGGTTTCTTCTGTATTCAAGAAGTTATGATAAGGGGAAATGGTGTAAAATTGAGGAATCAAATATGATTAGTTTCATCTTGGTACAGACACTTCAATATGGATTCGTATCTTTTCCAGCAAGTCTATGACCCTCTGTTGGTCAATATAGCATTTCAACATTATATGTTTGGGTTTCCTTGTTGGATGCACTTTTTGGTAAACTCAATTTAGGGCTTTCCTGAGCTGCTCACAAGAGAAAATGGAAAGTGCGTATTACGGTATTACCTAATTATATAGAGAAAAATAGAAAGAGATCCTATGGTAGACAAGTAGCAAAAATACAAAAGAAGACTTTATGTGACATATATGTACTCCCATGTTACATAAACCAGGCTCATCTTAAAGAAAAGAGATACAAAACTAAAGTCCTACTGATGCACTTCAGCTGCCTAAGAACAGCTTCAGGTGTAGGGATTCCCCCCCCCCCCCCCCCCCCACCGGCACACGAGGGCCATTGTGTAGGAGAGGTGTAGGAACCTTGCCTATACCTGTACGGTTGTGCCAAAATCATAGGCATAGATGGGTGTAATATTTTTTCCATTAGTCTATTAGTTATTATTCTTGAGTTTCCAGCAGTTGGTCTTATGGGCTTTGACACTATTCACATGAAAAGCAACGTGAATATTGTCATTGGTTCATGGATGGTTCTGTCCATTGACACTAATTTGCTTATGTATACATATGCATATTGGATACACAGACACATGAAAGAAAGTCTGCAGAACTCAGCTATGAAAAAGTTGATCTGTTGCAATTGAATAAATTTCAATCAGGAGCAAAAGAAATTGCAAGCCAACAGGCTCATTTGTGGTAGTCCATTGAAAGTCTGAAGCCTAAGGAACACAACTACCCAAAAAATTAAAAGGGATGTCCAGAATGCCCATAAGCTCAGCAGAAATGTAGCTTACTTCTCTATTTTAACAGGAGTTATAAGAGTATCCATAACTTCAACAAAACAGTGGGTGACACTTGAAGCAAGAAAGTAGGGGGACATCTAAATGAGTTAATTAGGTCATTGGTTTTTACATGCAATTACAATTAAAATTCGATACAACTTTAAATACAAGCTCTGTGTATTTTCATCCAAAATTAGAAATGGGAATTTTAACCATTTTAGAGTATACAACAAACTCTATAAATTGATCTTCAAATATCTTCTGCAGAAGAAACTTTGCTGCAAGGGAAAACTTCAGAGCAAGTTGCATATGATTTATGTAAGGTACTAGAGTGTTGAATGGTCTGAGAACTTCTTACATGTGTCAAAGAGACACTCAATCTATATTTATAATAATAATATGAGAGACAAAAAGGAGAAACTCTCAATGTGGGATTATTACAACAACATCTAACCTTAAAAATACTACCAAAATTACAAGAACTCCCCCTCAAGTTGGTGCATAGATATCTATCATGCCCAACTTGCTAGTAATGTTGCCAAAAAGTTTAGTGCTTAGACTCTTTGTAAATACATCAGCCTTCTGGTTGTCAAATGAGACAAAGGAAATGTGGATCAGTCAAGACTCGATCTTCTTCTTAATAAAGTATATGTCAATCTCTACATGCTTGGTTCTATAATGCTGAACTAGATTTGGGGCTACATTGATTGTTGATTTACTATCTAACAACAACTGTATGGGTGTCTTTAAATCTGTACTCGGGTCTTAAAGTAACCCTTTCAACCATAGCACCTCATTAATACCCTGTGCCATTGCTCTAAATTCTACTTCAGCACCAGACCTAGCAACTAATGCTTGTTTCTTACTCCTCGTAATTACTAGGTTTCCTCCTACATAACTGCAGTGCACAGAGTTAGACTTTCTATCATCAGGGCAACCTGTCCAGGAGAAATCAAAACTCCCTTTCCTGGGGCAGCCTTTAAATACCTTAGAATCCGGTAGATAACATCTGATGTGTGGAATAAGTGGCATGCATGTATTGACTCACCAGACTCACAGCAAAAGTGATATCTAGTCAAGTGTGAGACAAATAAATCAGTTTGCCAACTAGTCCTTGATAGCTAGTCTTGTCCACAGGTTCTCCTTCTTTGGCTTTCAAGTGCAAGTTAGGCTTAATAAGGGATTTAGCTGGTTTGCATCTTAACATCTGTATCTCAATTAACAAATTCGTAATGTATTTCCTTTGCAAGAGAGATATGCTACATTAGCTAAATCTGCTAGTTCAATGCCCAAGAAATATCTGAGTTTTCCCATGTCCTTGATTTCAAATTTAGTACCCAGGAATGCCTTTAGAGCTGCTGTTCCCTAAGATGACAATATCATCCACGTATACTAGCAGTATTGTTACGTGAGAGTCTGTCCTGTTGATCAACAGCATTACTCTGTCTATAACCAATGGACACCATAGCTCTATAGAATCTCTAAACGATGCTTTTTAGGGACTGGATCAACCTATCAAGAGCACACCTCAGTTTGCACACCTTCCGGTGAGTTTCTGTGGAAGTACACCTTGGTGGCACATCCATAATTCCATATACACTTCCTCTTGAATTTCCTCATGAAGAAAGGCAGTCTTCACATCAAGTTGTTGAAGACTCCAACCCTGATTTATTGCCTATGAGAACACAATTCGTATTGTGTTCATCTTCACAACTAGTGAAAAGGTCTCCTGGTAGTCAATCCCATTAGTCTGAGTGAACCCCTCAGCCACCAGTCTAGCTATATTTCTTCCCACAATACCATCAGCTTTTTGCTTTATAATAAACACCCATTTGCACCCAACAGTCCTTTTCTTTGTAGGCAAGGTCACGAGATCCACATTTGGTTTTTTTCCAAGGCTCTCATCTCTTACTCCATCGTTTGTTTCTAGTGTGAATGAGTTATGCTTCTTGCCAAGTGTTAGGAATAGAAGCAAAGGATAAGGAAGAAATAAAGCTTGGAAAAAACTAGCAATAGTGAGTGATGTGAGACAAAGTTAGAAATAGGATGCCTGGTGCATGCTCACTTAGTGCAATTGGTAAGTTTAATGAAGGATAAAAAATTGAATCAAGAATTGACTTATCAAGAGTATTCTCTTCAGGATTAGGAGGTAGAGCTTCCAATTTGCTAGGAACGGTAGAGGATCTTCCTTCATTGCTTTTCTATATGATAAGTTTTCAGAAGAGATTGCAATGTAGGTTGTGTCTCCCCCGCATGTCACGGTTCTTGTCCATCCGCCGTTGTTCTTGTCCAAATACTCCATCTTCCAAGTGGACATTATAAGCAAGAATATCATAGGGGATTTCCATTGGAGGGATGAGAACTCGAACGTCTTTATTGGACTCACTGTCCCCCTGAAGAGGTATAGGGGGAAAATAGGAGATGTTTTCCTGAAAAACAACATCCATGGAAACTGACATCTGTCGGGAAGGTGGACAATGACACTTGTAACCCTTTTAAGTGGCAGAGTAACCAAGGAAAATACATCATAATCCACGTGGATCAAGCTTACCTTGAACTTGATGGTTTCTAGCATAGGCACACACCCAAAGACTTTTTTTTTTTTTTTTTTTTCCTCCTCTTTTTTTTTTTTTTGGGGGGGGGGGGGGGACTATAAATGATGTAGAACCTTAAAGGGCTTCAAGAGGGCATTGTGGTTGTAGTACACAAGGTAGCATCCGATTAATGAGATAGGTGGCTGCAAGAATGGCTTCTCCCCAAAATTGTGGTGAAACATGCATAGTAAACATTAACAACCTAGCAACCTCAAGGAGATGCCCATTCTTGCGTTTTGCCACCCATTTTGAGGTGGGATGTCAACACAATTGGTTTGGTGATGCCATGATTAGCCAAATAGGTTTGGAATTCCCCATTCAGTCCCATTATCAACACAAAATATTTTCATAAAGGCCTCAAGCTAGGTAATAACCATTTTATGAAAGATTTGAAAACAAAGAGAAAGCATCACTTTTTTGGTGAAGTAAACAAACCCAGGTGGTTCTGGTGTAACAATTAATAAAAGTAACAAACCAATGATATCTAGAGAAAGAAACAACATGAGAAGGACACCCAACATCTGATGAATAATAGGAGTGGTGCTATAATTATTAGAAATAGGATAAATATGTTGAGTTTGCTTTATTAAAATGAAAACATCACAATGAAAGTCATTCAAATTACAATGTTTAACCAAGTCAGAAAAAACTTTAACTAAAGTAGATAAAGGAGGGCAGACAAAGTGGCCAAGACGATGATGCCACTGTAGTAAAGCAAATAAAGCAGGATATGTGGAACTGGAGACTGTAGTCAACACTAATGGAGAACCATTAATGGAGAACCATCCAACAAGTAAAGTCCCTATATCCGTTTACCGCTACCAATCGTATGCCCTATTTTCAAGTCCTAAAAAACATAATGAGAAGGGAAGAATGTTTCTTTATAGTTCAAGTCCCGAGTAATACTAATAATAAACCGAAGGTTAACTGGAGAAAGAGACCCATCGACAATACGTTCAGTATAAGGTGGAAGAACCAATCATGTGATCAGTTGCCCTAAAGACAATTATCCATGAGGGAGAGTTAGAGGACACATTATGGCAACAAAAAATACCTAAATTGGGAGGAGGCTCAAAAGGATTAACCATGGCAGAGGCAATACTAGCATTGGAAGTCAACATGGAAAGAGTCTGGTCATCAACTTATAGAGATGGTGGAGCTCATCTAAGGAAAGAGGTGTCGGAGCACTAGTGCCGTCCAAGTGGGCTTTGATTAGTAGTTGCCCAGGAATTTCCTCCTCGATTAGCATTCCCTCCCCCTCCATGGGACCTAGGTGGTCGACTATGTAATTTCCAACACTTATCCTTTGCATAACGTTCACGGCCACAATATTCAGACTTTCCTAGAGCACAAGAAGAATCACCAGTAGGAGTATGAGATCCCCTTGTACCAACAAACAAGGCAGATCTCTTTGGCATACTAATATGAACCATAGCAGTTCTGGAGTTGTTCTCTATGTCTACCGTGGCATATGCCAGCTCTAGGGATGGAAGGGTCTCCTATGAGAGAATCTATGCACGTATTTGATTATACTCAATATTGAGACCGATCAGGAAATCATAAACTTAAAGCTTGTCTCCACTTCTAATAAACAGCAACATCAGTAGCATAAGTTGTAGTGAATCTGCCATAGAAGTCTAGTGTCTACTAATACCCCTGTAGAGTATTATACAATTGAGCAAAAGTTCCTTCTATTGTAACTAATGAATTTTCTGTCTGATCTCAAAGCATTGTGCATCTTTACAGACCTTGGAATAGGTGCCCTTAGCAACTTTCCAAATAGTAACGGCATTAGGAAGGAGAAAGTAGCTTTCAACAATGGCAAGTTCAATAGAATTGAGCAGGAAAACCATAACTAGACATTCATATGTTTCCCACTTATCTTAGGCCTAACCAAGTGTTGAAGGTTTTATAGATGTACTGTGGAGATGACCTGAAAGACCACAAGCACCCACCGCACCACAGAGTGGAACCATCAGGGTAATATGTCCCCTTGAGTTTAACAGAGTTCATCTGAAATGGGGAGAAATCACACTCACGAATAACAGTAACAATCTCCACAGTAAACGAACTAGAAGAGGTGGTGGTGACAGAATCAAAAGCCATCGCAATGATTCGGATGAGCAATCGATCAAAAAAAAGTTATAAATCATTCAAGGGATTATACCATGAATGGGTAACGAAGAAACGAGGTGCTTGCAACCAAGGGAATCTCAACAAAGAGGGAAGGTGTTGGCCAAAAAATGGTTTAAAAGGTTGGCAGTAGGGTTTTAGGAAGGGATAGGCAAGGTGGCGAGGTCCCTAGAGGGATTGTAGGAACGATGCGATGCCTTAGGAACCTCGAGGTAGGTGTCAGGAGGGATGGCGACAAGGATCAAAGGTCCTAGGGCCTTGCAGTGATGTGCGAAGGTCCTTGGGACAAGGCAATGGTGGTGGTGGTAATCCTAGGCCACCAGCAGAGGTTGGTGATGGCCCTAGGACCAAGAGAGAGAGAGAGAGATGCGGTGATGGTTTTAGCTGAAAGAGGGCTGGTGGCTTTAAGGTATTGTAGAAGGTTCTCAAATCCGTGGATCAAATTCTTAGAATCTTTGGCTCTGATACCATGTTGAATGGTCTGAAAACTTGTGACTTATGTTAGAGAGACACAATCAGTCTTTATTTATAATAATAATTTGAGAGACAAAAAACAGAAACTCTCAATGTGGGATTATTACAGATAACATCCTAGAGACAATTCTACCCTTAAAGAATACTATTAGAATTACAACACAAAGTAAGAGGAATGTACTAAGCTATACTCTGAATCTCAAAAAAGAACTACAGGACATCAAGGAAAACATGCTTTCTTTAAGTTTTTGGCATTTAAATGTTTGGCCTTTGGAGAGTAGTTAGGTATTAATGAGATAAAATAATATAAAGAGAGTGAGGATAACCGTACAAAACATACTAGATGAGAGAGAAACTTACCAAATGTGATTTGGAATGGAGGCAGTAGGCATTCAAAGAGTGGTAAGCCAATTGGGCAAAGTGAAGAGAGGATGCTTCAAGAACCGTTAGGTGTCCATGGGGTGCAGCTTGTAGGAGTTGTACTACCACACCCCCTGCACCTTCACTGGTTGGACATGTGCTGGCACAGTGGACCAGCAGGTATCCTAACACAAAAAAGTAAGTTTTTTTGTGGGACTGTAGCCCTTCTGTGTATGTTAGGCCAATGAGAAGCTTGCCTTTACAGCGTGTGTTATGTCTTACCGAAACTTGTCTTTTTCCTCATTGGTGGAATTGTTTTATTCAAATAAATAAATTTATAGGTTTAAATAAATATAATTATTGGGAAATGTGGTTGGCAGGGTATCGTAACAATTATAAGATGATAATTTTGAAACTGAAAGATCTTCTGAGACTCTTTTGTCTTTAGTTTGTACTTTATTTATGGTGAGGGAGCAGTCTTGCAACAAGTCATTCTATTATTCCTATTGGCTTTCTTTAATCTGGTGACAATTTATTTTATTGATCCTGGTATCAGAACATCTTTAATCAGATCTGAGAATTTCTCAAGTTGTTCTCTGCTGGTTCCTTTTTTCTGGTTCTCGTTGTGGTGTACAGCCAACTAATGTTGCATCTTTATGAATTAATCACTCCATTCATATATGGAGTCTATTGAACCTGTTTGTCTTTGAAGATACTACTGCTGACTGCAATGTACATTGAATAAACTCCTAATTCTCCAATGAAGTGAAATTCTTTTAATAAAGTCTTCACATAATCCTGTCGTGGTTCCTCACGATCTTCTAGTATCATTGACACTAAGGCAAAATAAGGGGCTGTTGATGAAGGTTTTACTGTCTTCTGGGTGAACTCCCTATCTTGATTGAAGTCCGGAAAGGCTTGGTTATGTTAGTCCTAGGTCTATAAGACGTAGGCTTATCAAGCGGAGGGAATTGCATAGTCAAAAAGAAGACTTTTGATAGCTTCTTGGGGAAATACATGAAGTAATTAGAACATGCTATTTGCGGAAATACCTCACAAAATATGCTTAAGAAATAAGGCAAGAAATTGTTTATGTGAACAGTAACGTGAGCAATGATTTGGGCTCTTTTATCTTCATGTCTTACATCCGAGGCAATGGCAGAGCTGAAGTTTTGAGAAAAAGCAAACCATTAAACTAAATAACCACCACACCTAGGTCTGAGCAGAGAAGAATAGAGACTAGACCAGATTTTAATCAGATTATTGGACCTTGACACCAAAAAATCATCTTGGATATTGTTTAGTCAACTTCAGAAGTTATTTATTTCTGTAGGTCAACTGCAGAAGCTTTTTATTTTCTTCAGAGACTTATCAAAATATTTAGAGAATGTAATGTGGATCTCTATGTGGTATTTATTGACTAAACAAATCATATGATAAGAGTCCCAGAACAATCTGGAAAATGTTAGATTTGAAAAGTTTTTCAAGTAAATATGTTGGAAAAAGTCAAACATATGTATAATGACTGTAAGATTGGTGATGAGAGGGGGTATCGAGTTCCCAACTATAATTGGATTATGTCAAGGTTCTGAGCCTTTTTTTGTTTGCTTTAATCATAGATGAGCTGACTGATATGCTAATAATCAAACCCTTAGTGTGTGCTTTTCTGGTTGTGGCATTATTTTGGTGGATGAAACAAGAGTATGGATACATGCCATACTGGAAGTGTGGGGATCAGCCTTGGAACTAAAGGGTTTTGACATAAGCAACACAGAAACAAACATATGGTTTTAACTAGAAACAAAGCATGTGGTGGTGAAAACTGATGGTTGAGAGACATCACTATGTGAAAATTTTAGGCACTCAAGTTCACTCGTCAATAAGGAAGGATAACTAGAAGGATCATGTTGCATAAAGAATTAGAGTTGGGTGGTGTGTCCAAAGTGTTGTATGATCAGAGTATTTTATAGGATAGTTTTATGACCAGCAATGATGCATACAGCTGAAGGTTGGTTGGTTAAGAAAAACCATAAACAACCTTAGTTTAGTTTAATTGAGAATGTTGGAGAACGAGGAAATAGAGAAGATAAAATAAGGGATGAACAAGTTAAAGCATTTAAAAAAATTAATATATAAATTAAAATTTAAAGCAATCCACAAAGCATGCCGTTAGTTGTGAGAGTCTGTTGAGGTAGCCTAGACATAAGCAATGGAGTCTTTTCAGGACACCAACTGGAGGGATTTGATTCAGATCAAAGGAATGATACAATAGCCCAGTTAGAGTTAAAACGACCCCAGGAGTAGTGGTGAGGAAAGACCTAAGTAGCTTAGAACTGGTAGCAATTTTTGCTCTGAATTGAGTGGTTGGAGAAAAGATCCATGTAGTACTCCCATTTAGTCAGGATAAGTCTTGAGTTGTTTGCTCAATGTCTCTCTGCCTATAATCTGAACATGCCACCCTAAAAAGTATTGTAGTGAAGGTTGCAAGCACATTCTTGTCCTCCACCTTGTTGAAAATTATTCTACCCCCCACCCCCTTCTTCCTTTATGATAACTTTCTGTGTTCTTACTTATTTCATGACTTTGTTGTTTTAAGTTTTTTTGAATTATTCCACCTATTTCTCTTGCTTATCTAGTTCCACCTACATATAGGGTTAAATCAGTTCATTGCTTTATTATGTCTTTTAAATAAAGGTGGGTTCGTAGAACTATCCTCTACACTTCCCACCTCTGCCTGTGCTCTACACTTAGATCTACCATCTTTGGGGAGTCAGACAGGCTCTCAAAGGAGTTCAGATTCTTTTATTTACCATTTCATTACATATTTATAGAAAATCTTCTTTTGAATACCATTATTAGGACCTTTTACTTTGTGATGTTCCCCCAACCACCAAATAATCCATGGGTCTGTGTTTTCCGCAGAGGACAATGCCCAGGACTTCATATCCTCTGGAGCATTGAAAGAACTCATTCGTGTATCAAATGAATCATCAAGTGATGATATACGCAACTTAGCGAAGAAAACATTGAAGTCAAATCCAACTTTTCAAGCTAAGTTGCCAGAAGTGTAACAGATGATGGTACATAATATGGAATTTCAGAGGGCGCTTCCATCTGCCATTGATTTGTGTAAGCTATGTAAATAAAATCATTAGTAGCTCAGTGGATTATATTCTTTAATTAATTGAAGGGAGAGAGATGGCTATGCTAGCAGTGTACAGTATGCAGATCAGCCAGATGTCTAAAGGTCTAGGGTGATCCATGTCTGGATCTGGTGAAAGTTTTGACTTTTTCTGTAATGGGTATTTGCTACTTAGCTTGTAGATCTCTTTCCATCACTGGCTGATCTTTTTAAGTCATTGCTAATGTCTACTTTGAATTACGAATTTCTTAAGGGGGATTTCAGGACTTCTTGGATCTTCATTTCCAACTAGTAAATGCCTAAGGCTGTAGCTGGTCAAATTTCCGCTCCTGCTCCTTCCTTGTAAAGCTTATTTCTATTCAATCGAAAACATTTCAAAGAATGTCTAAGCTAAAAGCAAATTGTGTATGGATAGAGAGAGAAAGGGGGGGGGGGGGGAACATATTACTCGGATGCAATTGGCAAAAAAGAACATAAAAATAGAAGGACTTCACACTTGGCCGTGTACGTATCTGATTGTATTTTTAACCATTGGATGGAGATGACAGTCTATAATATATGGGTTTTTTCATTCCATTCAATGGAAAGAAACTTGATTGCACGCCATAGATAGCCTTATAAGAAACATGATTGTGTCGCTAACCAATTAAAAATATAATCCTACACTAATCTAGCTAGTAGAAAGTACGGAGTTGGAACTATGGAGAACTAAAATGCTAAGTTACTGAAAATGAGTTGAACAAAACCTAATTTGAAATAAATATGAATTTTTATTTTACTTTAAAAAACACAAAGAATTAAGTGATTATTCAATGCGAAAACTTTAACTATAAATTAGTGAGGATCTTTGGGATTTCGAATCTCCAATTGTTTTCACTAACCGATTTAATTCTAAACTTCAAAACAAAAGATGATCTCTCTTAGATATGCCCTATCTTTGCAAGATTATCGTCATTCGCCAAAACATGACACGCTTAGTTTGCTTAGCTATAGAGCATCTTCCGTTAGACTCAAACACATCTAAAAGCATCAATTAAAAGGCATAACACTATTAAATTAATAAAATAAGCAATGTTTCATCTACATCTAAAGAAAAATGAACTAGCTACTTATTAGAACAAAGCTCATAAAACAAATAATAATGAAATTTAGAGAGAGGGTCGTGGTCTTCTTCTTGTGCAGAGAGAGAGAGAGAGATGAAAGCCACCATATGTGTTCGCCGCCTTTTTTTCTATGGCTCACTCCTTTTTTATGTATCTCGCACACTATGAATTTGTCCTCTTTACCTGTTAATTCAAATCTTATTTGTTTGAATTCTGGAAACACTCAAACCTGTAAAGTTGTAGATTGTTTTTTTATCTTTCCATAGCATCTTGAATCACCTCAGCTTGAGTTCAAACAAGAGAGTTATGCTCAAAATACTCAAGGTGAGTCTAGTTGCAAGATTTTCAAATCTTGCTACCAATTTTCTTCATTGGACCTTCACCTATTTTCAATTTGGCTAATATTCGTGCTCTCCTTACATTAATTAAATTGGATATCAGTATTCACAATTTCTTGGGCAGCAAGAATTGAATCCCGTGATTTTATTTTGATTAAAATCTTCCAATATCTAATATATTTGTCAATATATTTATCTGTAATAACTAAAATTGCCTTATTCCTGAAAAAGACATAAAGATATTTAATTGACTCTCTTCTATTTAAATAAGTATGAGAAATTAAATCAAATAAATAATGATAAATACATGTTTATTAAAACCGTGTTCCATTAAAAAGGTGAAAAGCGGTTGATTTTATTCTTGATATTCTTTTAAGTTTCTTTTAAATGCAAAGGTGGTAATATCTTGGTTGATGCAATTTCACCTACAAGGTGGGAGAGTCCTGCAAACTATGATTCCTTGGTGAATGCATATTACTTTTATCATTATGGGTTCTGTGATCAAATTGTTATCATTCATACAAGTCAACCCATTGATTCTCTTGGGTTGGGGGAGGTGGGGAACTGTAGATCCACATAAGGAGAAATGAAGATTAAATAATAAAATGATATGAGAAATGATAAACTAAATAATAAATTTAAAAAAAAAAAAAAAAATCTGCCATATAGTGTCAACAACATGGATAATTGTCGTCCAACAGTTCCAATGGAGGACATACTTAGTAGAAGACCTAGACTATGATTGTTGTTCCTAGCTTCTTCATAAGAACTGGACCCAAGGATGGCTTGACCAGTTCAATTATGGCAAAATGTAGTCCTCTAGAACGAACCAAACACCTCATTGGAACTTGTTCCTTGATTTTCTGGTTCAGTCAGTCTCACTGACAAGGATACATACATTAGTGATGATCAAAGCATTTGTCAAACTGGAAGACACCAGGCTCAGACGAGATGAATGTACTGCTCCAGTGCTCCTCACTCCTAGATCAATTATGGGTCAAGAAATTCAAAATGATCTGAAAGTACCAAATCTGTCCTCTTGGTTCAGAAGTTGTCAAGTTCATTCCAATTCTCAACTCTCAAGACACTAAAATCAAAACATAAACCCATTACTAGTACTGTAACCTGAATGTAGAACCGTCAAAATTCAGAACCATTTCAGAAAAAAGTCTCAACCTTTTGCATAAAATAATAAAATGATAAAAACTTGCAAAGGAAAATTCAGCCTTTTGACCTTTGCTCTCTGTTAGAAAAGACATTCCTACAAGTTACCTTTCCCAATGACTGATGCCCTTGCACCAAAAAAAACAATGAGTGATGCCCTGGAGACCTCTTAAGTTAATGTTCTTTCTGTTTCTTCAGGGAAAAAAAAGAGTAAAAAAAACTCTTTTCCCATGCCCCTCCCCTCTCCATGGTGTTTTGTTTATATCCACTAGTATATTGTAATAGATGGCAAAGCATATTCATTTAAGTCTTCATTTGGTGAAGCTGGTTTGGAAATTGGGAAGGGAGGGACCAGTAACACATACAATAATAAAACCCAAAAAATCAGTGCCCGTTCTTTGAGGCACAAAATCCTGTGTTCATACACCTTCCATTTCCTTCCATTTTTTTTTCTTTCATATTTTGCAACCCAAGTGGGATTCTGGGAACAGTTCTCCAATCATTTTCAGGAAAAAAAACTAGAGTATCTCTTACGCTTAAATAGGGTGAAATCATTACCTACCTTTTATCCAAAATAAAAATGCTATTCACACCAATGCTCCTGTGTGTTTCCACTAGCCCATGTTGATGCAAAAGCAATTTTAAACGGGGAAAACTTCTCCCTTGGACTTTATAACAAATTAATTTTCAACCCAACTTTATGCTGCAACTTTCAATGTTCAGCAATAAAATCCATACTTCGAATTATAAAATCTATTTGTCTATGTGATTAAGGTTTTCTTTAATCATATGCTTAATGAAAAATGCTTTATTGTTTATCCTTCAAAGTACCAAAGTTAGTCTATCAGATTGATGACTAGAGAAGCTTGTCATTGGTACAATTTCATCATGAAATGATTAAAAAAATATTCACGGAAACCACAATGGTTCTTCTCTAGATGCAACAACAGGGACCTTGCACACGGCATTTCTAGTATTATAAAAGGCATAGTTTCCAAAAAAAAAACCAATATATAATAAGTTTTGCCCGAACTAAATGGGGTTAGTCATATAAATTTTAGCCCTCCAATCAGTTCTGTCTGAGGCCATACTACATACTAAGGCTTCGCTATACCTATCTTTTCTCACCACTTTCCTTAAGGTTATCTTAGGTTTCCCCTTAATTCTCCAATTCCTTCAATGTAAATTAAATCACTTCTCTGTACAAGGGTATTTACAAGCTTCCGTTAAACGTTGTCGTGCTACCTCGAATGACTTTTTCGTAGCTTATTGCTCGTAGAAGTTACTCCCATTCATTCTAACATCATCATTCTTATCTTATCATTCCTCTTTTTGCTACTCATACATCTTAACATATGCATTTCGGTTACGCTGAGTTTATCAATATGAAGTTTTTTTACAGCACAACACTCTGCACTATGAATCATAACGAATCATATGACGATCTTAAAGACATAATGACACCTAAATGACCTAGGAAAATAGTTTTCATTTGAGTGTGTCTTTTTCTCCTCCTCAAAACAAAGATGTTTTCTCATATTCAAAAGAAAGAGGGACTAATATTATGTCCATTTCTGACAAGGAAATAGATGTGTGACATATGTTCCAACATTACATCAAAAGGTTGAATTCCATTTACAAGTCACATCATTTTTTTTTTCAATCATAACTCTGTGATGTGACTTATAAATGGATTTCAACCATTTGATGTGATGTTGGGACAAATGTCATACATCTAAAAAAAAAATAGCAAAGTATACCGTCACCCCAAAATGAAGGCCTTAAAACACTGATACCCCACTTTATGTTTAAAAAAATACAAATACCCAAAATTAGATTTTTATTGGATATATTTGTCCAATTTTATCACTGAAAGCAGTTGAATCAGTGTTTATTTTGTTTCAATTCTAAAAATATCCATATGATAAACCGTTTCTGGACTGTTTCTGTGATAAATTAAATAAATATATCCAATGAAAATTCAATTTTGGGGTCTTTGTGATTTTTAAACATAAAATGGAATGTCCATGCTTTAAGACTTCCATTTTGGGGTACTATTGCAATTTGTTCAAAAATAAATGATTCATTTCTAACAAGGAAATGAACTAGATAAATTTCCAAGAAACATATGCATACGCGGATTATGGTAACCCACCCTCATAAAGAGGATTGTCTTTCCCTTGAAATTATTAGATTTAATTTTCAAACATATATAAATTATAGTAACCTTTTATCTCATGCATGACATCATAGGCTCTCTCTTTCCTCTTTGACAACACAGTTAACATTCTTTCTCCTCTGCCTCCTACCGACGAAGCCAATATTGTGCCACCTATTTTTGAAACCTTCCCTAAACTATGGTAGTAAAGAAGACTGCGATAAGGATTCACATTTAAATATAAAACTGATGGATTGTCAATTAAGGAAATCTCTTTTAAACAATATTTAATTTTTTTTTAATTAATATTTAATATAATAAAGAAAATTCATTTTTTAAATTTGAAGTTCCACCAAGTCCAAAACTTCCAGCAATACCAGACAGCTTGGCTAGCTAGATCCATAAAATAATGTTGATCATAACAGAGAGGGAGAGAGAGAGATTAAATAACAAAATGAGATATATGGAAAATAAATGAGAAACAGTAGCAAGGTTGGATTTGATTCTTGAATTGAATGGTAATGCATTCTCCAGTTTCCAGGACTAATAATTTCTGAATTCTGATAGATGGTTCAGAGAAACCATACTAACACACAAGACTTCTCCAAAAAGAAATGCACAAAGGAAGTTTTTACCAATGTGCCGTAAAGAAGTGTCTGATAGAAAAACCAAAGAGGAACCTTCTTCCCTCTTCTCTTTCTAGTCAATATATCTCCAGTTCCCACTTGCTCAATCTGGCCAGTTGAAATCAATCCAGATCATTTTTTCCTTGCCTGATTTTACATTACAGTCAATGTCAGTTTCAACTTTCAATAGTAGTACATGGTGGCCCTCCCTGCTTGTGTCTTGTTTTCATCAACATAGAAGCTGTTACAACCACCATTAATGTTCATCAGATGCTTGATCTCCTCTAATCCGTACTCTAATGGAACTCCCTCCCACAGCCCATTTGGCTTCTCAGTCCACCCGTCAATCAGATGACCTCCATTGTTTCCATCCAACAAGAATTTCTGCTTGTTCTCTTCAACATCATTATAGAGATGACTCCCCAGACCCATTTGCTGCTGCGGCTGCAGCTGCTGCTGTGCACCATTGACAGCACCACCTCCTCCTCCTTCACCACCACCACCACCACCACCATATTCAAATTCAATCTCTTTGCCATAGCTGATATGATTGCTGCAGCTCCCATCAGAAGAGCTGCAGCTTGGTTCTGTGCCTCCAAACATGAGGAGATTGTCTTTAACTTGGAAGTTGTACAAGGGACTAACTAAGCTCTCGTGGGCTTGGAGAAGAGAAGGAGCGGTGACAAAAGAAATGTTGGTGCTGCCCGGAAGATTTGTCATTGGGATCGAAATGGGCTCTGCAGGGCTCGTGAATGACTCAGTCGGAGTACTGTAGTAGTAAGTGGTACGACTATTACCTTTATATGATGACGAAGATGAGAGAGTAGTTTCAAGATGATGATTGTGAAATAGGAAGGATTGTTGCTGAGAGGGTTTTCTCTGATGATGAGATGAAGTAGAAGTTGGAGAAACAAAACCCATGAGTTTCTTCTTGAGTTTGGTGTTCCAGTAGTTCTTTATATCGTTGTCTGTCCTGCCTGGCAACTGTGAAGCTATTATTGACCACCTGCACTTGTTTGAAATAAGAAATTTCATTAAGACAAAACCCAACAAAAGCTGAAAAAGGAAGATAAATTTCTCAGAACTCTCTGATCAAGTACTGAAAGATCTAAAATTGTCTTGGTATGCAGAAGAGTTATCCAAAAATGCCAGATTAATTATAAAGGTTAGGCAGGTTTATCCTATCTTCATCAGCTGAGATACATTATTGAAGGTTACCTGCTTCCAATGCTAGCAAAGAGACTACAGATTATCCTATCTTCATCAGCTGAGAATTCTCCATGCTTTATGTTGGGCCTTAGATAGTTAAGCCATCTCAATCTGCAACTCTTCCCACATCTCTTCAGACCTGAGAGAACCAACCCATTCAGATTTACAAACAGGAACACACAAACAAGATCGGAAGACGGAAGATTTTTCCCAAAATGGAGAAAAGAGAAGGAAGAAAAAGAAAGAGAACCCAGAAATCAAAATATGTTCTTGTACCTGCTTTGTGTGGAAGAGCAATCCAATTGCCACCAGTCCCATACTTCTCGATGAACTCCTTGAGCTTGGTATCTTCTTCTGGTGACCATGGTCCCTTCTTCACGTTGGCCTTGTCACAACAAGGAGCCCTCCCCATTTCCTAACACTTTTCCTTTGATCTTTTTCTTCTTCTTCGAAATTCTTGGAAAGACTAGAACCCTTTTAAAAGAAGCTATCAATCTCTCTCTAGTCTTCAAACGGGCTAGGGTGTTGTGGTGGTGAAGCCTTTACTAAGACTTGTGGGTTCTGGAGTTTGGAAAGCCATAGATATATTTATTGAGAGATACAAAAGTCAAAGCATAGTTTCTCCCTTATTGCAATCACTTCTGCTTCTTCTGACTTCCTTTTGTATGGATTAGCTAACAGCTAGCCAATATTGGAACTTCTTCCCATCATGAATAAGCCCGTTCTATAAATCAATCAAAACTTCAAGAGTCACAAGTAGCTATATACTGTAACACAACGTGGTGAAATGAAATGAGAAATTGACAAAGAAGGCTTTGTGGGCCTCCCAAGAATGACTTGTCCAAATGAAAAACTACATAGACCAAGTCATAGGAAAACTGTTCTTGATTTTCTTTCCCATGAGAACAACAACCAGATAACTATGGACCTGCCTACATCCATTACAATCACAAGTACTAACATAGTTACAGTCAAAGCAAAATATTCAACAGTAATAATCCACGCATATCAAGTATCAATACAGTTATCAAGAATTGCTATGAAATTTGCATGAAATGTATCCAGAGGTTTTGATCTAATGTTTTGGTACCCAACTTCCAGAAAGGCTTGAGTCATTTACCTTTGTATTGTGTAAGCTAACATCAATCTCCTTCCTTAACAACAAGACCTCCTTGAACTTCTTTCCAGACCATGAAATATGGACCACAGGAGGACCACTATATATGTAATTTGATTTTCTGTGTCTTTTGCATGGATAAAACTGAATCTAATGAAAATATTTAGATGTTTCCTATCGGTGGATCACTGTATGTCACATCAATTCTTGTATACAAGAAGGATAACCAATGAACCTAAGCAGCCATTCATGGTCCTTGTACATTGTATTTTCTCTTTCTCTTCTCTAGTTGGCTCTTTCCTTCCTTTTTTCTTTTCTTTTTTTTTTTTTTTTTTAACTTGGTACATTAATACATTACTTATCAGAACAAACCCAAGTTGTCCCAAAACAAAAAATAAAATAAAAAGTAGTCTTCCACAGGACTAATTAATTAGATCAACACTGGAAATAGTGAGAAAGTGTTTTTACTTAGAAAACCCATCTTTCACTGCAACCACCTAGATGTGGTGATGGTATGTGTGTTCGGAATATATTCTGGATATAGAACACAATCTGAAGTGAGAAACAAAGAAGTAAGTTTTAAAATATATCATAGACACAATCTATACTAAGACATGCCATGTTAGGACCGAATCCTAGAAGCAATCACACAATGGGAGAGAAGAAGAAAACATGAACATAGAGATTCAAGATTTTTACTGGATAAACTCCTCGAGGGGAAGAAAACTGATGGCCGCCAACAAACCACTACTCTAAATTATCAAAAATCAATTGTAGAGAGAGAAGAGTTACATATTTATATAAAAATCCTAATTCAAGATATAATCAATGGCGTCATACATCTCTCTGGGTAATGTAGGTCGCTAGATAATGAATCTAAATGCAATGTTGGCTCCGTTCCCACAAGAAGCTACCACCCCTACATTCAAGCAGAATCAGGCCCACATATATAACATGTTAAACAGACAGTCTCCATACTTGATGGCCAAAAGCTTTCTCCAAACTTGAGAAATAAAGAGAAAACTTGAAATGCGTTTAGACTTGGGATGAGACACATCATTCATTATTAAACAAATGTTATGGAAATAAATATTCAGACCTTGATTTGGTTAAGCTTGTGAATATCATTTTGTGATTTAAAGTAAATGTTGAAACTTCTAGGTTAGGTCATATCCTTAAACATAGAAGAATCCTTCATATAATATAATTGATATTTTAATTATATAATTAGTCTACTAATTAATTATATTTACTTGTGAGTTAGGGTAAAGAGAATTATGTAGAGATATTATAAGCTTAAAAACAATTGATAAATTTGGATACTAAATTGGAATCAATTAAATTAAATATTATGTATGTTTATTCTCTCATTTCAGTTATAAGGGTTCAATTTATGGGGTTTTGTTTACCCAAAAAAAAGTCTGGGGTTTGAACATCATTTAATTGCTTGAAAGGGAAAACCAATCAATCAGAATTCGTGATGGATTCCTCCTATCACTGTTGATGATGAAAGATTTAAACGGATTCCTCCTATTACTGTTGATGATGAAAGATTTCATTGGGGTTTAATTAATTAATGTATGGTGGGGCTTAAGTTTTTGCTATTTCTCTGGCCAAAGCAATTACCATGATAGGGAGATCATGAGAGAGAGAGAGAGAGAGGGTCCATTAATCTCGGGTTGTATCCAATAACTTGAACATACATTAAAGAATGGAGAAGCTGATGGACCTAGAGCTTAACTTGTGATTATGATACAGAAAAGACATCACTTTGAATAAGAAATTAGAAGAAATTAGTCACAAAGTTTGTCTTGCCATAAGACTTTTAATGTATATAAATTATATATAAAATATGAGAATTAATATTCAATTTCTATCCCAAGACATGTCTGGTACCTACGAACACATAGAGTTGCACTATTGACAGTATATTTTAGTATATTCCTGTGGTTGATGGGTTGCTCCGTTGCTATTAAAAAATGACTCTCTCTTGTTTAACCCTGAAAATAATTGGTTGCTAGTCATATTTCTAAAGCAAAGTTTGATACTTAGATCTTGACAATCAAGAAGGCCTATGCTTGAGTGGAAATTCACTCTTCCCTTTTCCCTCAAAATCTTCTTGAAAGAGAGTGCATGGTGCCTTCAAGAAAACATACATAGACAGTGCATGGTAGTGTACAGTTCGTTTCGTGTCATAAAAAATTGTTAAACCCTGCGATGAACTCAACCTTCGTATTTAATTACCATTGTTGAGTTTGGAAACCCTAAAGATAAACTGCTGATGGTAAGATGATCAAATTCCTCTATTTCATGTAGCTTTCAATGATTACGGGCTTCTATCATTGCCAATTTCCAGGAGATACGGAATCTGATGCTAACCCTAATGCTAATTATGCTTTGTCAACTCTTGCTTCATTTTCTCTCTCCTCAAATGAATGAAAAGAAAGGTGATGATATTGCCCAGATACACTATATAATACACATTAAAGATGAATAAAATAAAAATTGTCTTCTCAACCACTAATGATTTACGTGGCGTTTTAAGAACCAGAATTTTTGGAAAGGTTTCTTTTTCATTGAGATCAGGAGAGATGCTCATAAGAGTGATTAATAAAGTGTTAATGGATCACAGGTAAGCAAAGAAGGAAATCTAAAGGAAGAAGAGAAAGCGAGCCCTTGACAATTAGGATTCAGAAAATATAAATAAGAAAATAGTGAAAGACCATTGACCTCCAAAATCTAAGATGAGAAGAAATTAAGATTACGTAAAACTACTCTTTAAGTGTTGATTTGAAGGAATTAGGTTTCATGATTCAAGAAATTCGAACCTGTATCTTGTCTCTTCTCCCACCACCCTCAACCAAGTTCCAATTTATGTCTCATTCACATGGTACGTGATGCCAGGAATAGAAGCTAAACTCTATACAGTTCATGTGTTCTACTATTCAAGTGGGGTTCAGATTTATAGCTCTTTCTTTGTTTTTTCCATGGCGATGAAGGAAAACTTTCTTAAAGAAGACAAAGGTTAGAAAACAGTAAAAAGGTTTTGTTTAAATACATTATGAAGAAACGTAACAAACAAACATGGCTTTTAAGTCAGGTTTCTTTGACTTACAGGATTATAAATTGAAGTTGAATGATCATGAGGCTTTGTTTTGATCAACTCATTTGTACTCAAAGGGTATATGTTTGGTTTTTTGTTGTAGACAAGTTTCAATAAGTTGTAGGAAGAAGATTGGTGAAAAGAATCTCATTACCTACTTAAATATTGGATAAAATGTAAAGTTAATTTAATAATTTAACATTAAAATGGTAATTTGATCATTTTATATTAAGAGTTAACCGGAAAGTAACTGAAACTGTTAAATTATGGTGTTGGCGTAATTTATACGACAGAAAAGAGGCAACTAGAATTTTGTTTCATCTCTAGTGAAAATAATCTCTAAAGAAAAAACTTGGGTCATGCGCATGACTGTTAAGCCGAGATTTTGGCCATCGAATCTAAAATCTCGGTCGAGATTTTGATCTCAGCCTTTAAATTTCGACCGAAATCTCGTTCTGAGTGTCTCAAATGCATGGCTTGACGAATGCGCAGTGCAGTGTCCAAGCAAGACCCCTACTATTACCATGTCATATCAGGGATTCACGTGAGTTGGGCCCACGGATCTGGCTAGATTTGCCAGCTTGACTCCCACGTCAGCTTCTAGCATTAAAAGCCTTGAATGACCGAATCAATCAATCAATCAACACTGAACTACAACGTCATCAACACCACGGGAGTGTGGCTGTAGCCTGTAGTGTTGAAATCTACTTCTACATTTTTTTACCCCTTTTTTAAGTAATTACATTTGTGTTTTTACTTTTTTACCGCGTGACAATACCTAATAGATACTATATTACATATTTATATTTTGGGTAAATACTAACACTACATATCAGTAAGTTTACAAAAATGGCGTCATGAACTACGTAACAGAGGCCGGCCAAGACTGTGACAGGCATGAAAGGAGAAATAGAGACAAGATTTTTAGTGTTTGCTTGAGGTTTATTTGCTGAGTTCTTGGGGACCCTTGAACCCTTCTTAACATAACTTTTAACCAAAATAAAGAAAAATTCAATGTTTGATTGCTTGAAAGTAAAGACTTCACTAATGCATGATTAAAAAAAAAAAAAAACTAGAAATTCGTTTGTGCTTAGTATAGTAACAGCGTGTAACTCATAGCAGGGGGACCGCCCGGGCCGATTTCCGATGGGGGTGGGGGGCTGCCTCCCTTTGCCCTCGTTCCCGGTGTCTGGTCCTTGGGCCTGGCGGTCCCCCCCCCCTCGGCCGGCGGGGCCGTCCGGGGTTGCCGCGCCCCCTTGCCCGCCCCCCAGGGGTTTGTGTGTTGTGTTGTTGTTGTATAGTAATACGTCCATCGCCAACGCAGAGTTGTTCTAGTGGTTGAAACCAACACCTTTTAGTTGATTCATACCACTAGAACAGCTCTGCGTTGGCTTATCTTTTGCTGCATTTTTATTTGTTTTGAGTCAATTTTCATAGACTCAGTGCTACCTAGTTTAGTTGTATCTTATGTATTTCCAACACCGTGTTATTAAGTATATTCAAACTCTCACACCTCTCAAAGAAGGAGAAAAATGACAAAATTCTGAAGTTGGTGATCCATTTTCTTACAAGCACCATAATTAAGGAGAAAAACTCATACTCCTAATGAGTTACATGCTAAATTTGGTGGTCCAAGTTCATACTATATATAAATACATGAGTGATCGATGTGGTGACCTTCTAATGAGTTATTCTGATCAGCCTCTATTATTCTATTTAGTGTCATATAGAGTAATTAAATATCTGAATGTAATTCTAATTATAACTTATAGTTTGATTTTTTTTATTACATACACGAAGAATATGTATATATTTTTATGCTAAACAAATATAAATACATGTATTTAGCTTAATTAAGATTATAATTTTCAACATCCAATTGTTAATTAGACAAATGAGAGTTGTTTCAATCAATACGACAAAGACATTTTTTGAATTTAATATATATGAAGAATTCATAAATATGTATTATAATGTTAAATTTATTATATTAGCATGAATTTTGGAATTTGTAGGGACTTTGTTCCCCAATCTTTGGATATTAAATAGATTTTTTGATAAAGAAAAATGGACTCAAAGACAAATGCTATGGTTTTAAGATCTAATATGTTTTTAATTACGTTTTAGGTATTTTATCTAATAATCAAAATAAATGCATAACCACCTACATCTGCCCACGATCAATATTTTTATTATCCTATAACCATTTTTATTTTTGCCTTCTTGCTTCTTTTTTTTCAACAATTTTATTGTATTAATTCTATTTTGTTTATTTACCGAATAAATTTTAGTTTTCATTAGAAAACATTTTTGATATTGATTTCTTTTCATGTAGCGAAAATGAAAACGAAATTTGATATAAAAAATAGCCTTAGTTATGCAACTCTAGAATAAGATAATTGATTAATTTCACTATTATTTTCTAAAAAATAAAATAATAATTAGAACAACTACTTGTTATCAATTAGTGCTCTCTAACTATTTATATTCTCACATGAAATATATGGAAGGCATATTGATTAATTATTTATATAATAATGGTAGTAATGATGATAATAGTAATATTATAAAAAAATATTTAAAAATGCATGCTATATAATAAAAGCACGCCTAAATATGAAAGCGTCCTTCTGTGACTAAGACAGAAAAAAGAGAACAATCATTGCATTATGAATAAATTTTACCACTCGAAACTAAGTGGTCTTGTTAATAAATGAATTCACTATTACAACTGTAAAACAAATTACAATCCAACTGCCTCTAGACCTTTGTTTCACACTTTACTTAGACAATTGAAGTCAACTAGTCTCAAGATTTCGAAAAATACAAAAATATATAAGCATACATGATAAGAAATATGAGTGAACCAATTACTTCAATCTTTTTACGCTCATGACTTTAATTATAACCAAATTGGTGGCATTTAGTGCATTTTTCCATCAAATGTGAACAACAAATTTGTCGGTGGTTTTCTATCAATTAGTTCAACAATTACATTTTGATCTGGCATTTTAACATGTAACGGGACAAATCCTACCTTAATGGTACAAGTTGTTGAACAAGACATATTGAAAGTTAGAAGAAAAGCAAAAAAGAGAGATCATTTTCCTCACCTTAATCCTTTTACATGACATTTTCTCTAGGGTACTTCACTGATATAGATAGGATTGACTTTTCTCTAACACTTGTTTTCATGAAATGTTTTGGTCTTCGTTAGAGATCAAACACATGATTATTTTATTAGTTATCTTCTTTGTCACTGTAACTAGTTAAATATGATACGGCACGTCATTATTTTTTGAACTTTAGAAATAATATTAAAAAAGAGCATTACACCCCTATCTTAATTTACTTATTACATTTACACCCCTTGTGTTTTTGAATTATATAATAATTGTAACCATATTGTTATAATAATAGAGAAGTGATGAGTACCAGTATATTCAAATCATAGAACTTTAAAGATTTTCATATTTAAACACGACATTTTGAATCCTTGATAAAAACAATTTTCTTTTAAAACAGTTTCATAAAAGATCTCCTAAAAAAATTGAATGACATTTACATATACTTTAAAAAAAGAGAGAAAAACTTAGGTTAACACTCAATAGGGATACAAATGTTTTTTTATGTTTACAACTAATAGTATTAGCATAAAATGATATCATAAGCATAACATTTCCCAATAGAGGAGATATAAATGTAATTTTCTCTGAAAAAAAAATGAACTTTTACTACATATAGATTAGAGAGGTGTCTTGGATTGACTTTCTGCATTTAACATCTCAAAAGTGATGAATATTTTTGAAATATATAGTTTTTCCTTATGGAAGGAAAGTTCCAAATAAGTCTTATGATCTTAATTTAATACATAATTAATCATGATAATGTTTCAAATCGAATGTGTGTCACATTTTGTTGTTAGGTGCTGATTTTTCAAACTATCATTCAAACTACACTCGTCTACATTTGTCAACTATAGAGTAGATGAACTAAATAAGAAATCCTTACAAAGAAATTTCCCACTTCTCAAAGTAATTTGTAAAACAGATGTTATTTTGGTAATTTTATATAAATTTTATTCATTTTTTTTCTTTTTTAACTTTGAATTAAAATTTAATCATTCAGATGGATTTGGGGTTTTGTCATCTGTTTAACATCTTCAAAGGTTGTAGATGGTGAACTAATATACTTCATTAACTATAACGACACTTGGAATGACCCAAAAGATTAATTCAAACTTCATGCAAAGTTCTTAAGTCTTGATTTTGTCTGAAGATGCAAAGGATCATGCATAGCTTATTGGTATGATTGATTCAAAACACTTCTAAAACTTGAAAGTATTTTAACACATAAATACAAGAGAGAAAAAACACCGATAAGTTGATCAACTATGCAAATATATTTTGGTGCAAGAGTTCTAAGGTGACAACAACCATAAAAAAAATTAAAAATTACTTAGAAAACCTCTAACAAATTTGATTATTAATAATTTTTCAATTCCAGAGGCATGGGTGTGGGATATACTGATCTTGATTCGTATATGGTGGTTTGTTTAGAGCAAGGTGTGAATTTTGTGATCTAATTTTTGCTCCCACGTCTTTTTTTTTTTTTTTTTTTTTTTCTCAAAATATAAAATAAATTCAAGATTTTCTAATATAAAATCAAAACAAAAGTGTAGATGTTGGGTAAGCATTATTCATAAATGCAATGCAAAATACTAAACAATCATATAATTCTAAATTTTAAAAAACATATATAATTTTAATTTAAAATACAATGTTATCTTGATCATAGTTACACTGAGTGCCCATTGAGGATTCCACCTCTATTGTATAGGTGTCTTACCATCTTACAACTCTATGTTTAAACATGTTTCCTTGTCATGTCCTAGAAAAAGACAAATGAAAATTTCTAAATAATAATTATCTCTTAAGAAACTATTCTTAATAGACCTCAAAGTAGTTTAAGATAATGAAAGTAATCAAGCTTTGAGTTCATAATTCATTCCATTAGAAGAAAAAAAATCATTTTCACAATGAGGGTGAATTCTCTTTGTATATTAAAGAATTGAAATATTAATTTTTTATGTCAAAACAAAGAAAGTAGAAGAATAATTATTGCTGCCTGTGAAGTGTTATTAAATAAACTTTTTTTGATAAACCTACAAAAATACTAATCTTCATTACTTTAACTTCTTAATGAAAAAGAGTGAACAAAATTTTAGTTTTCTTTTTAAATTATGATATAGAACTACGTGTAACTATGTAAGTATAAATTTTATGTCATTTCGCTATCCATGTGGCAGATACAGAAGCTGTCTTACAAGCATTGGTGGCATTATTAATCGTGCAATCCATCTCCATATGAAATATTTATTTATTTTATAAAAAAAATTCAAAAGTATAAAATGTTAAGAATTTTGAATTTGAGAAAAAAAAAATCCTTTGGATTCTCACACTAGCATAACAATGTTGTGGAGAAATTTATAATTCTTCAAATATAAGAGAAATGAAGATTTATACTATTATTATTATTTTTTTATTATTGTTACTATTATTTGTATTAAAATAAAAAAAATCTAAAAATAATTGAAAAAAAAGTGGTCACACACACCACATACCAATCCCAAAGATTAGTTAGTTTTTATTCATTCATGCATTGTAATGTCTGATGTCACTATGCTATTTTAACAATTTTAACAAGGCATGTTTTAATTGCAAATTTGTTTAGAAATATGAAAACTTGTAAATTGCAAACATAGGCACTATAAGTGGGAATCATTTAAAAATATCACTCTTATATTGGTTTCCTTACTAGGAGACATGGCTCGAAGTTGAATAACAAAACTAGTATATTTGTAATTGATCCTTTTGGTTGGTGAAAAAATCTATTTATATATACCTCTATAAATAGAAATAAGGTTTACTTTACTTTTGGGTATTTTAGTCATAAAATAATTCATAAAATAATTTGAGATATTTTGATCCCTCTAGATTTGAATTTTGAATATACTTAATGGCAACTAATGGCGTTAGTTTGGTTGGGACCCACATGCAATATATTGCACCAAAGGGACCCACACATAAAAAACTCTAAATGTAATTATAATCATGGTACAACATTTCGGCAAATGTTGCCCTCTTCAGTGAGTAGTGAACTGAAAGACTTTCTAAAAAATCGAATTAATCAATGTCCTCGAAAAATTGCAAAAAATAGCCCAACTTGAGAAATTTTGTGGGAGACGATACAAGATACACCCTTAATTTTGCAGAAATCATTACAAAAATATTAACGACTTACTATGCAACATGACATCCATCATACAAAGCAACCAGCACTCAAAATTTCAAATTCCGAAAATGCAACCAAGAATCAAAAGGGGAAAAATGATCTTTATTTCAATCACTTGACGGTTCTGCTTCTTGCAATCACATTACCAAGAGATGACAATCACATTACCAAGAGATGACAATCTTGAATGGTGATTTAAGAACATATTTGCTCACCGTCGCCAGAGAGGAAGTTTGCGAAAATACTAGTTTACTATTTGAAGGCAAGACATCGATTGAGTGTTCCAACACTCCCCGACTTTTTGATTTTGAAAATAGGATTATAAAGGTAAATATGATAGATTAAACTTTAAAGGTACTTCAAGTTGTAAATTGAATAATTCTAAGTAGAGCATATACAATTGCATTTTCTCTCCAAGCTAGCAAGTGACCCAGATCTGTTGTGTTACGTGTTTGTCTTTGCCTATTCGGTTCGATCGACCAAGACATAGAATAGAACTTATGTGTTCTTGAAGCAGCTCATCTCTGTGTTGAGCTCGATGGTGAAGTCCAAATCGTTAGCTTTAAAGTTTGAAGAACAAAATGAGTGCCATCAAGAGTCTCTCATAATCGTCTCTAATGATCTAAAAAATAAATGACTCTTCTCACCTATCATTACCCAAGTGAAAAAGATGAGTTAGGTTTGGCATTTCTGAAAAGGATGGGTTATGTTTGGCATCTGTTGTCATACACGTGGTACTGGTAGAATTGTAGAACTGTAGAACAAAAAAAAAAAAAAAAAAAAAAGGTAAAAAATGACTTTGACATTTAACAATAACTTGACTATTATCTTAATGTTTTTTTCAACTTTGGACGAAATTTTACAAGATATGTCGGTGAAATCTCGCCGAGACTTGGTACCTTGATTATAATTAGATTCCGGTTTCACGGTATATCTAACAATGTCTTCAGTTTTTTGAGAAAGTAACTTGTATTAATATAAGAATAAATAAAAAGAATTTATAATTTGTAACATAATTTTTAATACGATTTATTTTGAATTTGCAAATGGAGGGAACCTCAGATGTCCAATTTCTGTAGCAAACACTGTGTGAAAATAATTGACTTGAAAGTTGAAATGACATAAAACAGTTTTACTTGTCTACTTTTAAGCACTTGGATAGGAGTCCGGATCAGCTACCCGTCTTTGTGCTCCCCGACAACTTTACCACCATAAATATAGGAGGACCCAGGGGTTGGGTGATGGGAGGGTTTTTTTATTTATTTATTTTATTATTTTTTACCGGTAGGTCCCACCAAATTTGTGGTGGTAAACTCGTCGGGAAGCACAAAGTGCTCCCCGTCGGGGTGATGATCCGGATTCCTTGGATAGGATCTATGCTTGGGTGGAACTCTATCCCAAGTCTCTAACTCCCAAATTGCAATTCAAGTTTCAACATATCAAGTGGAAGGAAGAAATGATTTTCACATTGATTTTTGAAATGTAAGACTATAAAAGAAAATAATTAGAGTATCATAAGAATCAATGGACATAAAGATTGTTTCAGTGTGTAAATAATCTTTATGTGAAAATAGGGTAAGAAGGACCCACAAATGTAAAGAGGACAGAGATATAGAAAAGATTCTAGATGTAATGTGTTTATTGATTAAGAATCTTTCTTTAAAAAAAATTGAGTTTTTAATTTTATAATATGAAAAAAGATTACATTTTTGCATACATTTTCTTGTATCTAGAGTTCTAGACTTCTAGTGTGGTCCTCCCCCTGTCTTTTCTTATTAAAAGCCCTACTGTTGAACGATTTGATCTCTCACCACCTCATGAGAGAAAAATTCCACTCTAACCTAATACAAATCTTTGTCCATTCTTTAAATTAATATAAATTGCACTCTATATCATATCCATTGCAATATTCTAAATCTTGTGACTAAAATAGTTCGATCCAATGTCAACTAAAATATAACTGTCCACAGTGGAGAAGTCATCGGTTCGACCCTTGCAGATAGCGTCTCTCCCCCGAGGATATAATCAAGGTATGCGCAAGCTAACCCAAATGAACCTCAGCTTTCAAAAGAAAAGAAAAACCTCTTCAGTTTCTTTAGGGTTGAACTCGATGAAGCCCAACTAGAGTTAAAGAGGCCCACAACTAAATTAGAACCTGATTAAGAGTTGATTAAGATAAGCAATTAAAGCCCAAGAGCAACTGAAACCTGTGAGTTGATACTCCTGCCTACAACAGTACAACCCAGCTGCATCACAATTAATTTTGCTGCAGCTGTTGGGAGAAGACGAAACAGAATGCTGCTGTAATGAGTTGGTTTGCTAACCCACCCGTGAGAACTGAAGTACGGGTTTGCTAAACGTTTTCATTATGGGAGACAAGTTCATGTGTAAATCCATCTTTGCTTGTTTTTCTACTTAAAGGACTATTTCTTGTTTGAAAAGAAACATTTGATAAACTCGTATTGGCAATATTTCTCAGTTAGGCCCATAATATGAAAATTCTTGTTTTTAGCAAAGGTGCAAGTTAGGGGATTTTTATTTGCGTCACATCAGCGAACTTTAAATGTATGGTTGAGATTATTTATAAATGTTAATTTTTTCTTTCACATTTTAAGATTAAATTTTCTTAATTTACAAACCAAGTCCCTCGATCACCGATTACCCAAAACCCTCTCTCTCTCATTGTGTCTTTAACCTCCAAAGCTTTCAGCTGTCCAGTCCCTTTATCCATCGTTCTTTAGCTCTGCAAAAAAATTCTGAGATATCTCACACCAACACTCACCCAAGAAAGGAATCAAGTAAAGGAACAATCAGTTAAGCGAAGATGATGAACGCTCTGGCTTTGGTTTCTTGTTCTGTCATCGCTTACAACAGCTATCATATGGTCGAAACCACCTGCGGCATTGGAAACAGAGAGAAAGAAAACAAGAGAAGAAGAATCGGTTGTCAAAGAAGGGCATCGGTTAATCGTGGTTGAGTACGAGAAAGAAATTCCTTTACACCCCAAAGCTTCATCCCAAGAATCAGGTCTTTCTCATAAACTTCCAGGTGGCGACAATTTTTCCAATGAGGCAGAGGAGGAGCCCGAAGAAGAAAAAGAAGGACGAGGTGGTTCAGATTAGAGCGTTGGAGATAAGTTGAAGGAGAAGGCAAAAGAAGCCGCCTCCGTTCTTCCAAATCTCGGCCAAGGTCTTTCCACGCCAACACAATCGCCACCAGAAGCACCACCGTGCTGATGCTTGGGCCAGGCCAAACCACAGACGTTCTCATCACCGCCGACCAACCCGCCGCCCGCTACTACACCGCCGCTCGTGCTTACAACAGTGCTCAAGGTGCACCATTCGACAACACCACCACCACCACCGTCATTCTTCAATACAAATCTGCGCCATGTTGCTCCACTTCACCAGTCTTGCCTTCCTTACCTGCTTACAACAACACCAACACCGCCACCAATTTTGCCATCAATTTCAGAAGCCGCATCAAGGTCAATGTTCCCATCGACATCGGTTCCTCCTCTTCTCTCCCATCTCTTTTCCCCTTTTTAGTTAGGGTAAATACATGAGTGTTTCTCACCGTCATCACCCACCTTCGAAGCTCAGGCATTCCGGTGACGGGGTTATGTCACCGGAGTGCCTGATTTCTCGTGAGAATGACAAAATGAGAGAGAGAGGGGGTTTTGGGTAATCGATGAATGAGGGACTTGGTTTGTAAATTAAGAAAATTTAATCTTAAAATGTAAAAGAAAAAAATTAATATTTACATATAAATATTCCTTGTTTGAATCTCAATCATACATTTAAAATTAGCTGACGTGGTGAAATCACAGCCGTTGGCAGCTGCTGCAGCACTGCTGCCGCAAATAAAAATCCCAAGTTAGGAGAACAAGGTGGATGAGGGTTTGTGAACATAACTAGGAGTGGTCTCAGAGACCTTCACCATGAAGACCATTTTCTCAAGTTTTTTTTTCCTCGAAAGAATAACTCCCAATACCACCTCCCTCAAGAGAGAGAGAGGAAGAAAAAAAAAAAAAAAAACCTAACTAATTCTCTACATGCATTCTCAAAATCATAGATCCTATACATATATCTCATACTAATGCCATAGTCATTGTATTGGTATCAATAAGTTTAACATAAAAAGTGCAAAATCTAATTGCACAAGTGCTCTCATTTTTTTTGGCACAAGTGCTCTCATTGGCTCCTACATATATATATACCATCACTTGTTGTGGACGTGTTTTCGGTATAGTGTTATCAATTTCTTATATAGAAGCAGTAAGACCAAGAAGGTCTTGCGTTTGAACCTTTGTCCCTCCAAAATGTTTCTCACCCCTCCATCCCTAGGCCTATTGGATCCCCAGTTCTTGTGACTAGTTTGATGATGACCAATGGAGTAGCTTGGTATGGAGGACCTTATCTATGCAAACATATGCATTAAGAGAGAAATTAGTAGCAGATTGGATAGTAGTATAGAAGAAAGTTGCTCTTAAAGGATAAGAAGGACTTCAAACCGTTGGTTACCTGATGCAATTTCCTATGTTGGCACTCGTGAAAAGGGTGAATCGAAGCGTGGTTTAATAGGATCACCACTTCACCAATGGAATTGTACAAAGAGCTTGCCGCATGTGGATGGAATTCTTGAATGTAACTAACCTAGCCCTTAATAGTTACCAACTTTCCTCAAATCAACAGTCTGCAGAAGAGCAATGGAGTAGGCCAACCCCCGTCCATTAAACTAAATATTGATGCCTCTTGGATTCAAGGAAGATAAATAAAGGGGGTGGGCTATATTTTTAGTAACTCAGATGGAGAGATCTTAGTTATTGTGTTGAAGCCCATGCTATTTACATTACTTCTACAAGAAGAAGCTTTGACAGTGTGATAAGGGTTTATGCAAGCGACTGTGGAAAGACTAGAGAGACTCCAATTCCCAAGTGACAAACCCAAAATACATTAGGAGGGCAATGTCAATTGAATGTAAGACATGGCCCATATTTTTGTCTTTGCTTGTATTGAAGTAATATGTGCCCAGAAACCATTTTTGTATAATAAGATGGAGTTGACACTCTTTTCCTCTCGTCCTTTCCTACTCATCCTTATCTCTATCTTAATTGCTCTCTCTTGCCTTTTCTTTTTCCAAATAAGTTTGTTGTCTTCTTCTTTTCTCTTGCAGGTTAAGGATCCCATTGGGGGGCATGAGGACGTGATAAGTCATCAATGTTTTGATAATGGAATCTTTGGTTTTACGATAGTTTTGAGAATAATATCACAAGTGTGGGACTGCAACCACATTTTCTTCCCATATTTATTTACACCTCAACCAACTCTTTACCCAAGTTGAATATGACAACACTGAACATGCCTCTTTGTCCCACATCCTTTTTACCTTACCCCTCTTCCTCTCCTATCATTTTCAGTATCTCCACTTGCTTTTCTCCCTTTTTCAGCATGAGAAGGCAATATCTACGTGCTCCCTCTCATCCTCGATCTCTGCCCTCGACCCGGTGGTTTCTTAGGATCACAAAACTCAAGCATCTCTAAACACCAGACAAAAACGATTGATCCTCGTCGAGGTGCTAGCTGTGACTCCTAGAAGGCAGTGGAACCTTCAGGAGTCCCTAGTCGTTCAATTGGCTTGCTCTTTCAAGATGATGCATCTATAGATAGGGTGTTGCAGGGTTTGCTCTTGGCTTCCCAAGAGAACTTGTCACCACCACCTGCAAAAGAATGACAGAGGACTGGTCACACCTTGGGGCCACCTCTATAACCGGTGTTGGGAGGAGAAAATTTCAAGGTTGTTTTCATCTCTGAGTTCCATTGGAATACTATCCTCTCAATGTCTCCATGGTGGATAGGAGACTACATCCTCCACTTGGCTTTGAACCCATTACCTGAAAACAAAGAAGAAAACCAAGCTTCCACCGATCTAGATCTAGATTCAACTATGGGGCATTCTCTTTAACAACATTTCATATGAAGGAATCCTTATGGCTGCATCTAAGATGGGCAAGGTGATTGACATTCAGATGAATCCCAAAGAAATAGGGATCCCAAATCCCAAGTGACATTGCAAGAATCAAAATCATTTTTGACATCAATAAACTAGTGCTTCGTCAAACCTTCATAAAAAATCTGAAAAATGAATGGTGCCCCATTAATGTTAAGTATGAAGTTAATGTTCTTAGTGTCAAATGCGGGAAGATAATGAGTTGGATGATCCTTTGCATATCAATAGTGATGCGTCTCAGTTAAACTTCTGGATTGACTGAGCCTCCTCTCGTATTCGGGATGATGAGTCTTACAAGAAAGGTTAGATGCGGGCCGGCTCGTGTGCCGGGCAGCCGCCTCCGATGGCTAAGTTAGATGATGAGCAAGAAGAATTCTTATGTAAAAGCAACACAAGATAATGCTCAGAGTGTATTCGATCCTTACCGGAGGGGTATGTCCCTCTTTTTATACTATAAGTATTACCTTTTACGTACTTTGTAAGTTTACCCGACGGAGGCTGTCGTTTCTCCTAAGATTATGCCTCCATGTCGTTGGTCCTACTCAATCAGTGATTGAGTTGACCTTCCCAATTGAGAACGGTTGCTATATACGTTACGCCTTGGTCGAGGTCGTCGGCATATGTCCCGACTAACTAGCATGTGGAGCCCCATCCGCGTTAGACCCGGTCGGGTAGGAATCTTTCGTATCATAAGGCCCCTATCCCAGACGTTGTTTACATCGTGCGGGATAGCAAGGAAGATTAAAAAAGTGCAAGACCTTAAGGAAGGTGCAAGATGACCGGGATTGACCCGAATCAAATTATTGCCTTAAAAAATTGCAAGACCTTAAGGAAGGTGCAAGATGACTGGGATTGACCCGATTCAAATTATTGCCTCAAAAAAGTGCAAGACCTTAAGGAAGGTGCAAGATGACCGGATTGACCCAATCAAATTATTGCCTAAAAAGTGCAGACTTAGGGGTGCAGATGACGCCCGATTCAAATTATTGCCTCAAAAAAGTGCAAGACCTTAAGGAAGGTGCAAGATGACTGGGATTGACCCGATTCAAATTATTGCCTCAAAAAAAGTGCAAGGTCTTAAGGAAGGTGCAAGATGACCGAGATTGACCCGATTCAAATTATTGCCTAAAAAAAGTGCAAGACCTTAAGGAAGGTGCAAGTTGACCAAGATTGACCCGATCCAAATTATTGCCTTAAAAAAATGCAAGACCTTAAGGAAGGTGCAAGATGACCGGGATTGACCCGATTCAAATTATTGCCTTAAAAAAGTGCAAGACCTTAAGGAAGGTGCAAGTTGACCGGGATTGACCCGATTCAAATTATTGCCCTAAAAAAGTGCAAGACCTTAAGGAAGGTGCAAGTTGACCGGGATTGACCCGATTCAAATTATTGCCTTAAAAACACTGGCTTCGTAAACACTGGGCTTGTTTTTGGCACTTACGTAACAGTGTCCCGTATGTCTTGGGCTTATCTGTTAGTAAGACTTCCAAAAGTCTCTGGTGTGTAATGCCACTCCAAAGTGCGTTGTACGCCACCTGATCATCAAGATCCTCGATCTCAATGGTTACTTCATCGAAACGTTTCAGGAAATCCCAAATGGACTCATTCCGCCCTTGCCTTATAGCAAATAAGCTATCAGACGTTTTCTTGCTTCCAATCGCACTTCTGAATCGGGCTATGAACTTTGGGGCAAGTTCCCTGAAGTTGTGGATGGATCCCGGCTGCAGGCTGCTAAACCACTTAATGGCCGGGTCTTTTAATGAAGTCGGGAACGTTCTGCAGAGTAATTCGTCTTCTCGTCCAAGGATA
The DNA here is from genome assembly GCF_041222555.1 of Hakea prostrata. Taxonomy (NCBI): domain Eukaryota; kingdom Viridiplantae; phylum Streptophyta; class Magnoliopsida; order Proteales; family Proteaceae; genus Hakea; species Hakea prostrata. The sequence goes on from NC_142602.1 coordinate 25,010,083, forward strand.
GTCATCACCAATTTGAAGTAGCTTATGTGGTCCTTTGGGTTTGTCTTTCCTTCGAATGGAGTGAGAGTTGGCATGATGAAATTTTGGGGAAGAGGTATGTCCATGATTTCATTCAAGAATGGTTCCCGATCAACCACATCTAGATCTTCATCATGGTCTCGATCCTCCAACTTGCACTCGACCTCAACCATCCTTCTTCTAAGGCGATTTTGCCTAACTCCATTCCCGCCTGACTCAGGTCTTCCTTTCGGGATCCTCCCTCTTGGCCGGGATCTTCTTGCATTTTGGAAGGCTCTCAGTAGCCTTCCCATCTGAGTGTTACGCCTTGGTCCTTGCTCAACTCCAACTTGATGGACCAAGCCCCGCAACACCCCCTGTATCTCAATCATTCCCTTGCGGAGCTCATCCATATCTGCTGCCGTAGCATACCCCTGAGGGCCTCGGGATGTGCCTTGCCCGTTTGGATTTTCAACTACTAGGTTCCCCTCGGGAGGATCCTATTCCACTCGGGTTGAGTGGACTCCATCGTCTTGATGTGTTTGATCTTTGGGAATTTGATTCCCGCCAGCATTTTCTATTTGAGAACGTCCATTATTTCCTCCTCGTCTTGCCATGACTTGAAGATTTGTCGTTCCCACAGACGGCGCCAAACTGATGCGTCTCAGTTAAAATTCTGGATTGACTGAGCCTCCTCTCGTATTCGGGACGATGAGTCCTGCAAGAAAGGTTAGATGTGGGCCGACTCGTGTGGCAGGCAACCGCCTCCGATGGCTAAGTCATATGATGAGCAAGAAGAATTCTTATGTAAAAGCAACACAAGATAATGCTCAGAGTGTATTCGATCCTTACCGGAGGGGTATGTCCCTCTTTTTATACTGTAAGTATTACCTTTTACGTACTTGGTAAGTTTACCCGACGGAGGCAGTTGTTTCTCCTAAGATTATGCCTCCATGTCGTTGGTCCTGCTCAATCAGTGATTGAGTTGACCTTCCCCATTGAGAACGGTTGCTATATACGTTACGCCTTGGTCGGGGGGGGGTCGGCATATGTCCCAACTAACTAGCATGTGGAGCCCCATCCGCGTCAGACCCGGTCGGGTAGGAATCTTCCATATCAAACAGCACTTTGCAATCCTTTGACAATTTAACAGTAGATCACTTACCTATTGGATTCTAAGGACTTCCCCTACTAGTGAGCTATGAACATTGTTGTCCTTCCCTTTGACAACCAATTCAAGTCAAGCAAATCAAGCAAATGAAGAGGAAGAAGAGGGCGAATTCTTAGATGCTCAACTAAAATCAGGTCTCAAAGACATTGAAGATTTTGCAATTTTATTCCTAGGGGCTGAATCAAATAGAAGGAATGTTCTTGAAGTAAAAAATCCGTCTGAAAAATATGCCGAAGGAAGAGAAAGCTTCTCAAGCAATCCGCAATGCACGAATGCAACAACAGAAAAAGAAAAGGAAAAGCATAAAGAAAAAAGATAAAGGAAAGAAGGTTTTAGAGGCTGCTAATGATGATGCTACTCATACAAATTTCAAGGAACTTCTAGATAGACAACTACATCTTGAAGATTTGATGAAGCAACAACATTACACTACTCAACAATGATTGCAGGAAGTAAAGGATTTCCCAAAATCTAGAGTCTCCAAAGATGTAATCACAAAAATCCTTGATCACATTGAAAAACTAGAGGATATTGCTCATCGTTCTTTACCTGATCCAACTCGTGGTGTTTCAAATTGCCTAGATGATGATTCAATTCCTGAACAAGTAGGGATGGCGGTAGGAGGAGCAGGGGCTAGTGATGCCGGACTTCAACTAAAGAAAAGAAGGAGGATTGCTGAACCGAACCTCAATCTCACCCCATTGGCCTCACTAATTCTCAATCTTGATGCTATTCTCAATGCTTGTGTTGAACTGCTCATTGTTTTCTTCCTTTTCTTTAACAAAATGGAAGCTTGTAAAGGCATATACCTTTATCTTCTCAACCTCCATTACAACAACAACCTTGCCATGGTTGAAGGTGAACACGCTTATGATGCATCTCCAATCACTCAAGTTGCCACACAACCATCTTCCACTAATCCTGCAGAGATGACAAACAAAGATCTGAATGCCCCCTAAGTACCCCTCCATACTTTAAATCTGAAGTTATTTTCTGTTTTCTTCTACTATTGTATTATCATTGGATAGATCTTTTGTATTTTCTTTAGAATATCTAAAAATCCCAAATCTTACAATCACTTCTCTACATGACCGAATTTCTAATTAACCTTGTACTTGTCTATGCTTTGCTTCTCAGCTTTTTCTTTCTTGCTTGATATATTTTTTTTCATTGCCTTTACATTCCATAAATTTGTATATTACAAACTTTACTTTTTCTCTCTTTCAATTTCCAATCTTTTTAGCATTTTGTCCTTTATCCTGTTATATTCTATGTGCTGCAACACCATCAAAAGGGACAGGGTTTTTGACCTTGTTTGACAACAAATTATGAAATTTCTATCTTGGAATGTTAGAGGGTTAAATGGGAATTTCACCTTGCAATGCATTGCTAAAATCCTCAAGAAACATAAACCTGATCTAGTTTTTTTTGTGAGATGAAATGCTTTTCTTATCCCTCACTCTTTAAAGAGAAGAAATTGATTTTTAAGGGGTATGAAACTGTTGCATTAGTGGATAGTCAAGGATCCTGAGGTCTTAAAGGTGGCTTATGGGCCCTAAAATCAACTGAGTAAAATCAATTTTGACCTGCTTAATCTTGATCACCAATTCATGGCTATCAATTGTCTCCTGATGGGAAATAATGGGTCTCAATCTTAATCTATGCCCCCCTATGGTTATAGAAAGGAAAGAATTTTGGGGTTGTCTTCAGAATTTTCTCCTAACCCTATCCAAACCATTTGTAATTGTAGGGGATTTTAATGAGGTTATTTCACAGGAGGAGAAATTGGGAGGCCCCTTTAAACCTTCCACGGCTCTACCCCTGCTTCGATCCCTTTGCTTTAGCCTTGGCCTCCAAAAAATTACTTTGCCCTCTTGATCTTTCACTCGGTCTAATAGGCATAAACCACCAACCCTGGTAAAAGAAAAACTTGATAGAGCCTTTGCTTGTCCATCCTGGATAACCCTCTTCCCAAATGCAACCTTAAAAAACTACTTGCTACTGGATCTGATCACAATCCTATTCTTCTCACCCCATAAATCACACCAATGCATGGCTATAAACTCTTTCATTTTCAAAATGCCTGGCAATTCCATTTGCAATATTTGTCCGCTGTAAAATTAGCATGGGTAAGTGAAGGTAATGTATCTTTTAATTGCAAGCTCTCTAATCTCTCTTGATTCCTTCAACATTGGAATAGATCAACATTTGGCAATATTGATAATTTATTCCATAATACATCCATTGAAATTGAGTATCTAGAAAGCTTGCCTGATCTGAATTGGGATCTCATCGCTTCCAAGAAGCAAATCCTATCATGGCCTTTGATGGCAGAAGAGCAGTTTTGGCTTCAAAAATCTTAAAGCCAATACATTGCTAACGGGACAAAAATGCAAGGTTCTATCATTTATCCTCTAAAATCCACATCCACAAGAGAAAAATAAAATCTTTGGAGTATAATGGGAAGTCTATCTCTTCCTCCTTTGAAATTGCTTATGTTTTCTCTAAATTCATGCAAAATTTATTTTCCTCCTCTAACCCATTAGATCCCTCTTTTATTGAATGCTTGTTTCCACGTTTACCCACAAGTGAACTGTTGGCAGGGATCTCTATTCCCCCATCCATGGAGGAACTAAAAAAAGTGGTTTTCTCACTTGGACCGCATAAAGCTCCTGGCTTTGATGACTTTACTGCTTGGTTATATAAAAAACATTGGGACCTAATCAATAATGATCTCTATGAATTTTATTCTCTCTTTTTCTCCACCTGTACACTACCCTTTGAAGTCAACCACACCCTTCTATGTTTTATTCCAAAAAAAGATCAACCCAAGAATGTGACTGATTTTAGGGCAATTAGCTTATGCAATGTCAATTACAAAATTGTGGCCAAACTTTTGGCCTCTAGATTGAAACCCCTACTAAGAGACTTCATCTCTCCTTGCCTAGGAGCTTTTGTGCCCAATAGACAAATTTCTGATAACATTTTGTTGGCACAAGAGATTTTCCATTTTATGGGGAAAACTAGAGGTAAAACTAGCTACAGTAGCTTTTAAACTTGACATGTCAAAGACTTTTAATAGGGTTGAATGGGGAGTTTTAATCAAATTGTTCCAATTTTTAGGCTTCAACAAAAAATGGTGCGATCTTATCCACTCCCTAATCTCGACTTTTTCTTTCTCTATTGAGCTCAACGGCAGCCCATACCTTTGATTCTCTGGCTCACGTGGTCTACGACAAGGCTACCCTCTCAGCCCATACATTTTCCTCATGATAATGAAATCCCATCAAGGTTGTTGAATGAGTACAAAACCTTTAACCACTTTACAGGGATTAAGGTAGCTAGAAGGGCCTTTGAAATTTCCCATCTTTTCTTCACTGACAACACTTTCCTATTCTGTTGTGCAGAGAAAGAAGATATGCTGACTTTAAAAGCGATTTTAGATTTATTCTTTGATATTATAGGGTAGGAAATAAACTTTGACAAAAGTAAAGCTTTCTTCAATAAAAATGTTTCACAGCAAAACAAATAATCAATCCTATCCTCTGTTGGCATCAAGGAGATGAAGAAAGATGCGATCTACTTAGGAACGAATATTTTTCATGGAAGAGTAAAAATGAAAACTTTGCAATTCATTCTTCACAAAATGAGAAAGAAGATGGCATCTTGAAAAGTGACGAATTTGTCATATGCTGAAAGGGGAGTGTTAATTCAATTAGTTCTCCACACACAATCCTTCTATCATATGCAAAATTTCAAATTCCCAATTACTTTTTGCAAGAAAATTGACTCCCTAATCCAAAAATTTTGGCTCGGGAATCTTGACAAGCATAAACAACTTATTCTTATATCTTGGAATAAATGTTGCCTCCAAAGAATATAGTGGTTTGGGTTTTAAAAAAATGGAGGATGTCAATACGGCGCTTCTTCTGAAACAAGGATGGAGAATGCTCACAAATTCTGAAGCTTTTGGGTCCAAACTCTTTAAGGCAAGATATTCCCAATACTACCCCTTTTGATTCGAAGGTTCAGCTAAAGAAGGGGTCATGGACATGGAACATCATTTCCAGTATCATCCCCATACTAAGGAAAATGGTGGCAAGGAAAATAAGCAATGGAAGAGAAACATCTTTCTAGCTCGACCCATGGATACAACTTCATGGCAACCGGCAAACTTTTACTCAAATCTAGGAATCACATAACTATAAAGTTTGGACGAGAAATGCCACGATAACAAAAGTAGCAAACTCGAACATGCTAGGGAGTATATTCTCATCCACAATCAATATCACATTGATTTTCTCAACAACTCTATATCTTTCCTTGAGCAATGACTCTTGGCAATCTCTAATATCCAATAATGGAAGTTTCACAGTCAAACTAGCAGCACAAGAGCTGTTAAAGTCAAGAATTCATGTACGAGATGCCACTCATTGTTCATGGTGGAAGTACTTCTAAAAGTTACCACTTCATCCTAAATTCAAAACTTTCTTTTGGCGACTCTTACATGAAGGACTTCCAATCAATACAATATTTGCACAATGGACAACATCACAACCCGAATTTTCTCTTTGTGAAAATGATGTAGAGTCAGTCATCTTGGCACATCTTCATTTCTTGTGAATGGACCAAAAGAATTTGGGCTACAAACCCATTAGGATTGCAAATGGATGAATTTACACCAGAGTCCTTTTTACAATTATGCACCACCTTCCTATCTCTTCCCACCATTGATAAGACTTCAAAACAATGGTTGATTTTCTATGTTCATATCTAGTTACATGTTATTATGCGTGGCAGGAGAGAAATAAAAAACTTTTCAATAATCACACACCCAACCCCTTAAAAATCATACATTGCATCTCCTACTGGAGTGGCATCCTTTACCAAGTGACAAGAAGAACTATTGAGCCCCCCACAACCCATAATGACACAATGGATGTTATGACCACCACATCCATTTGTTTTTGTCAAAATATGTGTTTCACAAATGTATTTCAATCTCCCATCTTATTATGTGGAAGGGTACTTAACTCACAACTAAGCTTTGTAGATGGAGTGTGGGTTTATTTTTGGGGAGGACAACTGCAATATAATAGCATGGGTAGCTTAGAGAACGGTGACATCATCGAAGCTGCTATCATTAGACTTCGTATATGAATAGATCAAGCCCACTTCTCTAGTCAACTTAGCAAACATCTGGTGCAACTTGCAAGAAATCGTTGACATTTTTCGACACTCGAAGCACAATCAATGGTCAATGGCAATTGCTTATGTCCTTGTTTTGGCACATCTCGCTTTTTGTATAAACCATATAAACATTTGTGTTTTTTTGAACCCCAACTTGCAATTGTGGTTCTTTTTTTTTTTTTTTTATCAATCCTCAATCAGTTCATAAAAAAAGAGTGTAAGCTTGGACTCATAATAGACCATCAACCATGAATAAAGGTGGAGATTGTCCTTCCTAGTAATATAGTTTTTATTTCTCTAAAAAAACATTGCAATTGTGCCGTTACACTTCTTAGGACATCAATCCATCAATAGCTCGAAATTAAAATACTTGGACTATAATAGACCTGACCTAACTAAATTATGTAATTGTCCTTCCTAGTAATATAGCTTTTATATTAGGTTTTTATTTATCGGAATGGTTTGAATTGCCCTAATTGGGATGGACCGGACTAGGGGAGCGAAACCCAAATTGGACCAAGTAAATAGAAGCTTGCGGTTTTGGATTCTTCCGGTTCATCCTTCAGATTTGTTGCCTCTAGTGCGAAAGGAAGTCAAGAACAGTTCATGGGGAATTCACGGACACGAGCTTGCGGTTTGCGGCCTCGTTAGCAAATAACTAAGCAATTTTGTCTGAAGCGTCTGCTTATAAGGGAACTCCAATTCCCAAGAGACAAACTCGAAATCTACGAGAAGATTCTGGAAACCTCAATGCTGCAAATTCTCTCTGAGAGCTCTGATGGCTACTCTTTGCCATCTGTCTAGCTTCTTTGCTTGCAATCCTCTTAAGCACCGCGCTTCTCATCGTTCCCTCTCGTTTCAGCTACATGATCCATTTCTTGAACTGCAAACTCGTCAATGCTCATCTTCTTTCCCGAATAAATCACTTGTCTCTGCTTGTTCTGTCAAGAAACCAAGGTTTTTGTCCTCCCGGTTTTCTACTTCTTCTTCTTTGTTTCACTGCAAGTTTTTGTTGTTTGTTTTGTTTGATTTCTTTTGTTAATGCAGGATAAGAAAGAAGGCGAAGAGCAATGAAGAAATCTGCAACGAAATTCGGGAGTTTATTTCTATGGTTGGATTTCCCCAAGGTCACGTGCCGTCTTTCAAGGAGCTTTCACAGCATGGAAGGTTAATTGATCACTCTTTTTCTTTGCTTCTACTTTTCCTTTCTTTACTTCTTCCTTTTTTTTTCTCTTCGAGCAATCTTTCTTGTTATTTTTACTGGATTGTTTTCTAATCTTTTCTTTGAAGAATTTGTGCTTAGAAGATTGTATACCGAATGAGAACTAGATTCTACTGTACCAGTTCTTGTGCATTTAGATTCATTCTTCTTTATGCATGAGACATTTTTTTCAACTTTTGTTTATGACAGAACGTTCTCACATTTCCTGCTAATCAGTTGTGGATGGATCCAAAATAGTGACTCAGTGTACGATAGCATAGGGTTTAAAGTTCTTAGTCTGAAGTACGTGGTATTGGTGGTGGGAAGATAGAATAAGACAACTGGACAAGTCAGGTTATGGGAATTGGGAATATTGACAATGCTGTAGCACATTTGGTTCTGGAATTTTATCTAACGGTAATGGGTTCAATTGAACTGAGAATCTAAGTTACAGCATCATTGTGTTTGTCTAAAAATTGACTTAAATAAAAGATTAATGGACGGGGATTTGAATGTCAGAATTGAATTAAGATTAGAATGTAAGAAGGTAATTCGGATGGATGACTATTGGTGGGAATATGAATAGGGGGCTTGGGGCTGAGATTGGGTTTTCTGGAATGCTATTCTATTTCTGACCCCATCTTAATCTCCTAAAAAGGCAGACATGGATCACTCCCTGCCTGTCATGGTTTTGAAAATAAACACCCATTACAGAACATCCACCCAGTCCCCACCCTATTTCCTTCCATGGTACTGTGCAGTGTAGTGACTGTAGCACATCCATGTCAGATGCTACTTAGATAAAGGAAAGGAGGGTCGTGAAACACAATTAAGGATTTCTAATTATAATAGTGTTGTGACTTGTGTGAAACACAAAAATGGGTTTGTAATTCTACCTCTTTCAAATAATAAAGCTTTTGGTTTTGTCCCTTTTCTGTTCCAAACGAAAACAGGGAAGTATGTTAATTTTTGGGACATAACGAAAACAATGAAGTATGTTAGTTTTTGGGACATCGAAACAGCCTTTTAGCAAAAATTGCTGGGGTAAGGCTGCAGAAAAAAACTGCCCCCCCCCCCCCCCCCCAAAAAAAAAAAAAAAAAAAAATCTGCTTGTGTGGATGCCTTCGGGACTGGTTTTGCCCTTCATGTTTAGTTTTTGGAAATTCAACTATGTAGCAATGGGTTTGAGTGTTTTTGTTGCTTTTTTCACAAGATGTTGTAATTCCAGCCTAATCTGAACTAGCCTGATCAAACTAATCAGCTTCAGTAAGGAAATCTGTGTACTAAACTCAGTTAGGCTGATCATTCATTTCATCACAGCGCCTAGGTTGTGGATTTGTGACAATGTCCCAGTTAATAAAATAGACACTAGGTTCCTTGTTTTACCTGATTTGTGAGAGTATTCTGATCAAATGAAAAATGTAGCAGAAAAGATATCTTGTACTGGGAGCAACAATTAACCCATGTTGTTACTTATTGAGTTGGAACAATATCATACCTTCATTAGAGAGTTTAATATTGCATTGTACTTTTATCTGTAGAGCAATAACATGTTAATTATCCACCTTCTTTGGACTATGGTTGGTAGCTGAAAGCAATTTCAGGAAATGCCTACCATCTATTGGAATCCAATTATGAATTGACTTTTGTATATTTCTTGAGAGCCAAGTCATTGTCAGTTGACATTCAATTAAAAATATCTTTTCTTTTTATGCACTACGTTTCTCTCAATAGTTGTTTTTTACAATTTTTGTAGGCAAGACCTTGCATACATTGTTAGGCGGAGAGGGTATAAGCTAATTAAAGAACTTCTCATGTACTCATCAAATGTAGAATCCAACATGGAGATTAGTTCATGTGAAAATCAGAATGATACTGATCTATGTGAAAGTGAAACAGGTCCAGATTTTTTTATGGTTATAAATAAATTGAAATTTGATTTTGCCATGGCCTTCACTTCTCTGACAGCCATATATACTTCTACTAGGTCTGTGTGAGAAAGTGAATGAGTCAGATGCAGGTGGGCCACTTTTGGAAAGTCGGGATGAAAATCAAAATTGTGTTCCAGTTGTCAATGCTGCTGTACAAATTTGGGGATCTGGGGAATCTTCAACAGTATCATCTTTGCAGGAAAAGGCAGCAAACTTTATCCAGAATGGGGAGCTGGATACAATAGAAAGTAAGTTTGTAATACACAATATTGCATTCATTTTAGCGGTCATTACCATTTCTCTGTATTTTGGGTACAATTTTTAGTTTCAATCATGGATGCTGTCAGCACTCATATAATCAATAATTTATAAACAAGTTATATCAGGCACCCAATATATTGAGACTACTAGTTTGTTCTATGGTTTCCAACACGCATTTTATGGCATTTGTTTGATAATATTTGAGGAAAGATATTTTTAGATGTCGTATGTCAAGAACAAGAAAGCCACCATCTATCCACCAATTTGGACAGATGGGCCTAATCAATTTTGATAACTAGTCTTTGATCGATTGTCCTACATTACTTCTCAAGTTATTAAATATTGACGAAAAAAATGTGTTGTATCCGTCATTCACTTATTATCTTCCGAAGTTGTGAATGTTTTCATATGTCCGATTGTCCTACGTTACTTCTCAAGTTATTGAATAATGAAGGGAAAAAAAAATGGGCTGTATTTGTCATTTACTTATTATCAGTTTTCTGAAGTTGTGAATGTTTTCTTATGTTTGACTGTTTTGTTATCCTCAACTCTGTTTCCAACTTCCAAGGATGGTGTTGCATGGTTGATGTTCTTTTGTTATTATCTTTCTAATTTCTAGCAGTTCGTACAAAATAGTGAAAAGGGATGGGCAATTGTTATCTAATGTTTCAGGTCCAAATTCCTTCTCAGTATCATGACACAAATAAAAAAGTTTGTCTGGATTGGACCACATCTGATTGTGTGGGTGATGTTTGGAGTGTATCAGGCAGAGGTCTGGAGCTGAAATGCATCAAGAGATTGTACTGCTACTCTTATTTGCCAGGGTTGCATTAGGCTTGTACAGAAAACATAATATCTAGGGTTCAATCCCCACTTTCATTCTTATACAGAGACCTTGATATCTGGGATCCAATCCCAAATTCCCAACTTATAAACCTTGCAATATTTTATGGTCACTTTGTGTAATTACTCTATTAGGCTTGATATGTTTTTGGACTGATGTTGGAATTTCTTTATGGTGCTTCTGAAGTTGAAGATATGGAGCTGCTTACTGAGTCTCATATGGGACACAACATCTTGAGCAGGAGCGCTACTGATAAAGGAAAAACATGTGGAATGGAAAACAACTTGGGTGTTCAACCAACTGCCTCAATTGAGGAAAGTTCTGAAAAGGCTAATGGAAGTAGTGTCACATCAGTATCAAGTGGAAGTACCATGAAATCTCAGGGTGCTCCTCCCACAGCAGAAACAGATCTACACAGGTCAGTGCTTTCATGGCAAGTTTAAGCTAATAGTTCTGATTGAAAGTTCGAAGCTTTTTGAATGTTGAAAAACCATTTGGTTGTTTTTTAAAAATTACAATGGATATTGTGGCAGTTTCCATTATTTTGATCCTATCTGAAGCTGATATTTGCTTTGAAACAAGAGCAAGACTGAAAGTCAAACATGAATAGTTTCTGCTATTTTTTTTTATATTCTTATAAATGAGGCCTTAAACCTGCTCATTTATTTTCTCAAAATAGTAAGGTTCTTATTTGATTCATTTGTTTCAATATATTTACAATTTTCCTCTGTTTCTAATGTCCATGTCACTTCAGTTACTTTCTCCAATGTTTTTGGTTCCTTTCTTCATTTTTTCTAGTTTTACCATGCATCCACCTCAACATCCTTGTCTCAGTTACTCTCTCTCTTTTTTTTTTTATATATATTTTTATGTCATTTCTTTATTGCCCAACATTCTGGTTCATACATCATTTCCCGATCAAAAGAGTCGTAACTATCCTATTACATTTTCATTTCAGTTAAAGTGAATTTATTTATCATATTACACTCTGGACACACCTCTCTATGTCTTCCATCCTATTTTAATTATTTGTTTAACAGCATTCTCTATTTCATCTCCTTAATTTAAGTTCAGGTACCTGAAATATTAACTTTATGGTATCTTCCTTTCATTTCATGTTAGGATTGCACTCATTTTACTCTTAGATAGCATATTATTAGGATTGCACTTTTTCTAATTTAAATTGATTTCTTTTATTTCTTGGAATCATTTGTAGGACTGATCTTTTGCCAACTGAAGGACTGAAAGACTCAGGCTTGGATGTTGAGGTCATTTTCTCATCATTGTACTAAAAACAGATTGTGCTAAATTAGATGGGTGGTGATTCGAAATTAGCCAGTTGTTCTTGGGTGTGTGTGTGTGTGTGTGTGTATATATATAATTATATATTTCTTTTTTCTTTTTCTTTTCCCTTTTGAGTTCAAGGCATACAAAATGGACAATGAAGTTGCTATCAACCGCTTGAATGTATTGCAGGACAATGAGGTTGAAATCAACGGCTTAAATGTATTGCGAGACGATGAAGCTGAAGTCAACAGCTTGAATGTATTCCTGGTACAAAATTGTACTACATATCCAAGTCAACCCCCTTTTGGTTCTGCCTGTTCATGGGATATCTATTTTTTGAGCTGAACTTTTTGTTTGATGATCTGAATGTTCTTAGCATCAGAAGCAGTTGGAATTGACTCTATTGAAAGAGCAGATTGAGAAGGACCAGGTATTTGAACAACTCATATTCCATTCATTCTTTTCTGAACCATTACTCGTAAGTTATATTTGAACACTTCTTCAAGGTTAGTTAGACTGGTCTTCATCTCCACTAATTTTGCATACTATATATTTTAATGATTGAAAAGACATGATATTTGTTGGGGGGTTTTTTAGAGAATCATGACTAATCTTTAATGACACACTGTTAGGCAGTTCTCTGTCTTATTTCTATCAGTATTTTAACCAATTTGATGTGCACTTATTTAATATGGATGTTCTCGGATTGAGCTTCAGAACCATGAGGAACAAGAAAATGCTAGTAACTGAAATTAGGGCTGGGACATTTAACTAGTTGAACCACCGGTGGCTCATGAATCAATTCCAAGTTTCCTATCCATCCTCTTCCATAGATAAGAAAAAGAATGTATCCGTCATGTTGTGGGCACCTGAGTTCAGGGTTACTGAAAATATCCAGGTTTTTTACCAGGCTCATTCACCTTCAACCAGCCAAAATGGTTCAAGAACTAGGTTGAGTCCTACAGAGCATAGATAAATAACCTGTTAATTGGAGATCAGAGAACAAGAGGAAGAAGGGTTAAAAAAATTGGGGGAGAAAAGATTAGCGGAGGCTGCCAAAGATTGAGCAGAGTTGATTATCAATGGCAGTCTAATTGTATGTTAAATAGAAAATTATTACACAGCTAGAAGCTTCCCTAGTCCTAGATGTAGGTGAATTCTAACTAGGAAACAAAAGATACAAGTAATCAATTGACTAAACTTACTGCTAGAGACATAAGTTCAACATGGTGATAACCCAAACATGGGAAAACTAGGAATTCAACAGGTAACAAATACAGCAAGCAGAAAACTGAGAGATCAGTGTTAAAGGAAATCGTAGGATTTATTGGGTAAATAATAGGCAATAAATTGAATTACACTGCATCTGGTTTACATGATTCTTTATGATTTTTCAGAATCATGATTCTCCAATTAAAAATCATTTGGTTAAAGTCTGTTTCTTTAACCGACAGCTGATTCATCATGTACACAAAAATCATGATCCTCTGATCTCCATGTACACAAAAATCATGATCCTCTGATCTCCAGAGAATCGTATTCTTAAACATACTGAAATTGGAGAAGTTATAAATATTAAAAGTGGAAAAATAAATTTATAAACCAAAACCGGGAAAGGAATTTAATTTTTTTTGGAAAAATACTTTTAAAAATCAAAATTGGAAAAATAATTAAAAACTAAATTAAAGAAACAAAAACATAAATTTAAAATGTTAAAATTAGAGAATTAGATTAAAAATAATGAAGTTGGAAGTTGGAAATTTATTTTAAAACCAAATAACAAAAATCAAACATTAAAAATCAAAATTGAAAAAAATAAACTTAAAATATTGAAATTGAATAGAGTAGAATAACATAATTACATGCAATATCTTATGGAAATCTAGAGTTGATTACATATCTGTATCAAGTATCTTAACTAAAGTTTAATAAAGTCAATTACATATCCGTGCCAAGCATCTCAAATAAAGTTCAATTACATGACCCAAATACGTATAAAAGGACTACTGCCCACGCATGTATAACAGCCATGCTCTAGATGCAAGCCATATGAGCAAGAGTAAAATGCACACAATGCGTTGTGCTCAGTATCTGGAGGCTTGGTGGTCTCTATGTCACCGGTATTCTCATATATGTGTGCCTCCTGTCCCTTGGGGACCCCTATACTTGTCCCATCATCTAAAAAGGAGAACCTTCATGGGATGAGTCCCACCGAACTTGTGAGAGAACACAGTCAAAGTAATGAATGATTACTTACAACCTACATACCACACGAGATGCACATGTAATAAGTACATAGGTCCTCTAGCTGCTTGTCGTGTAAGCAATGTTGTGAGCCAATGCTCACAGATCCTGCCTCGGCTTTGGGGCTAGCCCCATCTTATTAATCCTACCAAACCATTGGACACCCCTCATTGATTTGGCCTTTGCTTTGGACCATGTAATGCCTCAGTTCAGTGAATGACATATTGTTGTTGGCTTGTGGCTCTCACAAATTGGTCCTCGCTTTGGATACCCACAACCAATAAGACAAGTGTCTTCACCCTAACACTTAGCACTCAATCACCATGGATTACCCACCTCCTCTGCCCCAGCTGGGTAGGGCCATGCCATGGGTAATACCTAGCCATGCAAGTCCTATACTCATCATGCTATTCAAGCTGTGGGACACTAGCCTGTATGGGTTCGGCCTTCACTTTGGGGCTAGCACCCCCCACAAGCCCTATTAGAGTGCCTCAGGGCCATTCAAGTCTTGCTTTGGGGATCCCACAATTAACACTGTACTCATCATCTCCCATCACTTAAACAAAAACAGAAATCTATACCATTGGTTGACCAATCCATAACCCCAGTTGATAGGGCTGTAGCATGTCTGAGATCACCTAACCATGCATTCTAAGTGATGCCATGCATGCAATATGTCATCTATGTGAAACATACTAGCACCATACCCCCACTATTTGCATACAGCCCTCCATGTGAATACATATCTCTTATGATCTCGCCAGATTTATATTTCAAATTTACTGCCATAATCATATACATAAATTAATTTCTGAATTTAATAATTACAAGGATGCAATGCAATATTTATACTCAAGGACCCCTTCATGACCTCCCCTTTGACAGAACCATTTGGCTCCCCTCTGGTACTTTCTCTACAGTCTCCACCTAGAACCTAGACTGCATCCCCAACCATAATGTCCCTTGGTTTGGTTTAAAGGTCACATCCCTCACTAGTCCCCTACCCTGTGGAGGTCCCTCAACCTTTGCGTTCCCACCCAAACTTTCCTTATTCACCGCCATATCCCCACCAATCCAACTGTATCCTTTGTTGTAACAGCATTGAAAACCTGAATCATCTCTTCTTCACTCTTGTCCCTTCTCTGCTCTCTTTAGGAGAAAGCCTATAGCTTCCATTTGGTCCCACTCATTTGGATTTACTTGGGATAGGGTTTGGATTTTGAGATCCTTCTTTAGCCCTTCTATTTGTGATCTTGTTGGTGAGCTAGTTTTCGAAGCCATTGTGTATCAATTGTTGTGGGAACGTAATCTTAGGAGTGGACTTCCAACTCCAGGTCCTTGGACTCGATTTGGAAAGCCATCTATTTGGACGTTTCCTCTAAGCTTTAGTTTGTCCCCCACCCCAGTGGACTCCCCAAGTAACAAGCTTATTGTTGTTACTTGGGGATTAAGCTGCACTATAGAACCTAGTAATTAAAAGTTGTCCCTCCCTATCCCCTCCTATGTACATTCTTCTTCTCCCCTTTGGGGCTTTTGGTACTGATTATTTTCATCCCCCGCCCCCCCCTCCCGCAAAAGAAAAAAAAGAAAAAAAAAAATCATAGTCAAGGTCATACCCCAAACCATGACCCAAATCTCACAATCATGGTCCCAATGGAATGCATGACATGTAAATGATGAATAGTGATGCACAATCATTCAAGTCATGTATACATTTCAACATAATGAGATAAGAAGTGCAATTCTTAGGACGTAGCTTACAATCCCCTCACCTTAGTATCGGGATGAACTTACTTGATTTGATGTGTAGCTCCTTGTAAGGTCCCTCCAATCTAGTGTGCCAACCCCTAGACATGGTATCAAAGAGTTAGAAAACATGTTAGAGCCCTTCCCCCTGCCCTACACATTATATTTCTATGACTGATTGACAGCAATAGCCGGTTGATTGCTTGGGGGATTTGACTGACCAATCAGCCACCTTGCTTGCTGTCCAGATTTGAATCCGGAAGTTGGGGGGTTTTGCTCTCCAAGCTCCAATGTGGTTTCCTTTGATCTATACAACATTTTTCCTGGTTCCTAAGCATATTTACCATCGCCAATAAATAAAAATCTATAGATTTAGATAATTTACAATTTCTAGCAATTCACCACCTTATTTGAGTTGAGACTCAAGTCTACCAACCTATAATATCTGGGGCTAGATTCCATAGCTAGAATCATCCTAATGTTAGAAAATTGGTATGGGGTTTTAGAGGACAGCTAGGATTACCTAAATCCAATGGTTGTTGGTTGGTTTCCAGCAGACCTTGATGCTCCTCCAGCAAAGTTCCAGCTTACCTGGTCTCTAGCCTCCCCTTTCCCCTCTTTTTGCTTCCATATGTCTAATTAGAATGTGGGTTTAGGTGGGTGTAGAGTAGTCAATAAAGGGCACTTTAGGATATTCAAAATCCACCTTTCAAGCAATATTCCCAATCAACTTGTTAAGTGGGGTGGTCGATTGGCAATTGACTGGTTGGGGTCCAATTGACCACCCCCTATTTTGCCAGCAGCTGGAATTGACCCATGCTCACTCGTTGGGTCATAACTCAACTCAATACAAAACCAAATGGCCTGATTTTTTGCATTGTTTTCTAAACTTAGAGGGCTTCATTCCTTAAGGACACAAGACTCAATTCTGACTCCAGCCTGCCCTAATCTGCCTTGGAACTTGGCTGAACTGCAGTCAGCAGTATACTGAGCATATTACATTACCTGATCATGAGCCTCATTGGTTTGCGTTCCTTGTAAGTATGCAGCCCACCTTCCCAAGCCCATTGTGTTGGAGTTGGGACCCTTCCTCCTCTCTGATTCAACCACAGCCGCATCAGAGGAGTCCCCTCCACTCTCCGGAGATCTAGATTACAGTACGTTGATGTCCACCCGGATGGACTACAACATATTCACGCTTGACCTCTCGGGCTTGGGTCCAACAACATGCTAGTAGGTTTGGGATCTGGGGGGGAATTACAAAGAAAGTAATAAATGAAACTTCTATTTATTGGTAATGATGAATTTAATATTATTCTGGAAAAAATAAAAACAGAAGCCATAGTTAAGATGCAAATGGGTTCCATGGGACTGGTCTTCTGGGATAATCTTACATTCTTACCCTGTTGATATGTGCAGAATTATGGGTGGGTTTACCTTAAGGTTATGGGAGTTCATTTAGAGTGCAATGGACTGAAGGAGTTATAGAAGTGTGGCTAGAAAATCTTTGTTCACAATGATGGGGAAATTGCAGAGATTGCTGGATCCAAGGTTAAAAGATGAAAGGTAAGGGCATTTAGGGGTTCAACTTAGTATAGGGTTATAAGGGAGGGCATTTTGAGGTTTTTCTTAAAATATAACCAGATTTCGTATCACTTAAAGTGGGGAGGAATATGTCATAAGCATATTAAAAGAAAAGGGGTTGGGGTGGTGGTTGTGTGGGGCGATGTCTTTTGGCCTATGAAGGGAAAAGTACTTGCCAAATATCCAATTTAGCCCTTTATTTTATTATTAGTCATTCTCCCTACTTGCTTACGACTTTTTATCTGTATGCTGTTTTTTATGGTCTCTCACGAGATCTTCTCTTTAATCTCCTACTTAATTTCTCAATTTTAATTACACTGTCCATCTCTTATTTAATCTTCTTTCCTGCATTTTTTTCTCCTACCACTCCTCTCTTATTCTTTCATGACTCATAACTTCTAACTCGTCTTACACTCTCTCATGACTTCTAATTCTTCTGCTAGAGTCTCTCATGTTTTTGACTTATAATCTATCCCATATTACCTTGAACCTCTTGATAATTTAGTCTTG
The DNA here is from genome assembly GCF_041222555.1 of Hakea prostrata. Classification (NCBI taxonomy): domain Eukaryota; kingdom Viridiplantae; phylum Streptophyta; class Magnoliopsida; order Proteales; family Proteaceae; genus Hakea; species Hakea prostrata. The sequence goes on from NC_142602.1 coordinate 25,028,049, forward strand.
AGTCTCAGCTACTAGGCTAGGTACACTTCCAGTTTTGTTTATTAAGGGTCTTTTTGGTATCAATTCTCATTCTCTATTATGCCTATTTAAAAGAAATAAGTACAAGAATTCATTATTGGTCAAGAATGAAAAATGATTTGGTGAATTTTGTCGAAAATAAATTATGGAATGAAAAATACAAAATTTGGTGTCAAAATAAAAATTGTTTGAAAATGATAGTGAACAAGTGAGAAAAGAAGAAAAAAGTATTATAAAAAAATGTGTATTGACTATTTTACCCTCATCTTAACTATAACATGTTAACTAAACATGCACATAAATGAAGAGAATGAAATTCTCACCATAATCCAAAATAGACAAAAAGTCTATTATGAATTTTGGAGGTTTTTCTATTATTTAAATAAAAATAAAACTGATAATGGATGGCAAACAATTTAAAATAATGAAAAGTTCTCATAATTGAGAATGATAATTGATACCAAAAAGAGCCTAAGTTCACCCATACTATTTAAATAAATGGACTAAGATACACTCTAATTTATAAGTATCTATTTATCATTATAACCCCAAGTACTCCCTCCTAATGGTATCAAGGAAAATCATTTAAGAAATTACAGATCTACCACAGTGGTGTCAAAATTACAAAAATACCCTGTGATGTAAATTGCAAAGATACCCCTATGGTGTATAATTACAAAAATGCCCTTGATTTGTAAAATTTTGACAATGCCCCTAAGTTTTGGAATTAAAAAATACCCTAAGGTGAAAAATTAATTATATTACAAAACATTTTCCAACTGGGGCATTACAAATGCCATAATACGTAACATGTTGTAAGAGTCATTATGCTGTTATTTCATCTTTAGCATGTTGCAAAAAATTCAAAGCTAACTCTTCATTTATCCTTCTACCTTTTGGTTTTCAGAGAGCCTTGTCCATTTTGCAGATCAAGGCTAATACAGATATCAGCAAAGCTCAAAAATTTGTTTCAGAGAAAGAAGCAGAGTTACAAGCTGCTGAGGAAAGCTTGTTGGGTCTGAAAGAGGTGTTAACTTGCTTCTGTCATCAGAAACGTTTCATGCAAATGATCAACTAACCCTTCTCTGTTATTCTTATGCATTTCCTTTCCTTATCCTCTCTTCCCTTCCCCCCCCCCCCCCCTAAAAAAAAAACTTTTTCATGGAAGTAGATCTAGATGATTCAACGATATCCCAATCTGACTTAAAAAAATGTCAGATTCTGGAAATTTTAAATTGGATTTTGAATCTCTATTCACTTCAAATATTATATCCCTTTAGCTATGGCAATGGGATCTCTTGCTATCATATTTTTCCACTTTTGGTGAAGAGTCACTATGGGGGGAAAAGACAAGCACAAGTCCAACTGAAAAATTAAAATAATTCTAAAGAAAAGAAGTTACCAATCTGAGAAATGAAACAGATATCTGAAGTGGGGGAAAAGAGAAAATACTTTGATACATAAACAATCAGCACATAGAATTGATTCCTTGGTAATAAAAGGGGGTAAGTTGCTTTTAGAGGCTTCAAGTGACAGTAACCATTGTTGGAGCTTCTTTGTTCTCCCCCCCCCCTTTTGGTGGGGAGTGAGGGATGAGAGTAGCATGTGAGAACTGAGAATTGAGATAACTGGCATCAATTTATGCATCTGCATTGTAATTTACGTTTGGATTATAGACATAGGAAATGCTAATCAAGGAGGAAGATTTGAGTTCAAATCACCTGTTTCCAATGAATACAAAGATTAACTGATTTGTACTTGGATTGGTAAATAAGAAACTCTCCCCCCATCCCAAGTGTTTTTCCTGCTTTTCCCCCTGATATCAACATCCCCCAACTTGAAAGCACAGTATTGATTAGGATCTTTCTGTGGTAAGAGGTTATTATTTGGTTCACTTGGATAAGAAAACCCCCTCTGATGGTTTAAATATTGCAACCTAATCAAGCAATTTAGCAAAAGGCTAGTAATTTGGAAGATTTCGGTGTGTAGTCTATGCTTCATTGTTTGCCTGATAATCCTATCAAAAGGCTAATGCTTACCAGACCTGCAATTCTGCAAACTCATTTGAAAACATGAAAACAAGCACAGTGAAAAATGCAAAGGAGAAGGGAAAACCCAACAGAACCCTGTGTCTAGATTTACAAAATAAACCAAAAGTAAATAAATGTGCCATTGGGACCTTGCCAGTCAAAGGGGGAGGAGAGGGAGATGATCCTTGCTGCTGGTGTGGCAGATTCTGTGCCTTGAAGAGGAACATGCCTTGCCAGAGGCTCAATTTGGTGGTTGTTGTGTGTTTCCGTTTGTGAGCGAACACTATTGGGTATTGACAGTATCTATACTTCCGCCATGTGGAGAGGAGACTGAAGAGGGCCTTGGTGTCATATTGTTTTGTCTTTGTCCATCTCTGGATGAGGGAAAGGTGATAAGAGACGAAGGGGAGGGTGTTTTTTGAAGGTGAGGCAGGAAGAAATTCAGGAGGGTGTTTTTTGGGTGGTGGACTAACTGAATCATTTTGAGTATGAAGCTGTTTTCCTTATAGTCAGCAATAAAAGGCCCTGCGACATATGTCACAGCTTATTTGAATTCTGTTGGATTCTATTAGGAGTTCAATTAGAGTTTGTATATGAGTTAAATTAGAGTTGGTATTCATGTAAAATTTTATTCCTTGTAATAGTGTACTTTCCACTTAATTATAAATAGAGGGCTTGAGATCATGGATCGATAAGCCATTCTACCAATTCTGTGTTTATCAACAAATTCCTTATACAATTAATATTCACCTCAAACAAGTCATTTCTAGCTGTAATTGCTGTACAGATCATAGTAAACCAGAGCTTAGTTTGATTGATAAGGCAGATCTTAACTGTTGAATTGCATGATTACCATATCTATTTATAACTTGATCCTCTTTAATCTTGTCAGTTTGGGATCATGATTCAACTTATTAACTGGGCATGTGTGGGTGTTGCAAGTAAACATTTATACTAACTGGAGTTACTTGATTTAATAGGTTGAGGTTGAGTACTGGGTGTTTGGAGACACTGTGGAGATGGCAGGTAGTTTCAATGGGTGGGATCATCGAATCACAATGGAACTACATTCTTCATCTAGTCTGTTATACTCCCCCAAATCAAGGTTCTTGAAATTTCATTACTTACTTCCAGTATGTCGTAAAGTTGCCTTTCCTTTTTGTTTATTCATCTCTTAGTTTCTGTTTTCTCCATTATGCCTGATAGGTATTATGGATATCAAGCAGAATCCCTTAAGCCTCTTTTGTGGTATGGAAATTCAACAGCATCCAAATGAAATTTAGCCATTTAGGCAGTGCCCATGTGTTCTGTGCTTGATCATGTTGAAGTGGCTTACTTAATTTGTTTCTACCCCCCAAAAAAAATTCTGACTTAATTTGTTTTTTTTATGTATACACTTATGGGAGCACTTTAAGCACTTTACTGGGAGTGCAAAGCTTGGAATTAGGGCTGTAAATGGAAGATACAAGCCAGATGTTGCTGTATGCCTGTATCTATATCTTTATCTGGCCTAAGAATTGTATGAGATGTCTGCTAAATATGCCATGAAAATTTAACACATGATCAATATATAATTTGAAAAAGTGTATCATATAGATATTATTAACCATTAAACAAAAAGAATGCAAATTACTTAATTTAGAAGAAAATCTAAAGAATATAATGTATTAACTCTGCAAAAATCAAAACAAAAATATCTAAATTGAATAGTCTAAAATATTATATACCCCAAATGCCCTTACATGCATTCGGCTGTCTTTTAGTTCACATGTATTTAAATCATATATTTATGTATTGAAAAGATTTGGGTCTTGCCAGGTTTGGTAATGCTAGTTTCAATATTTAATCTGATTATTAGTCAATACCTCCCCCCCTCCTCCTCCCATTTAATGTATATTATTGTCTGTATTGGAATATCAGAAAATTGGGGGGGGGGTTCTGTGGCCCGGGGAGGGAGGGGGAGGAATTTGGGGTTTCTGGGGGGAGGACAGGCTGCAATTCACAATAAATTCACCTTAGGCTGTCAGGGTAATTTGATCCACATTTGGTAGTTTCTGATGGTTGAATTGTGCAATAGAGACTTTATCTTTGTTTGGGGGGGGGGGGGGGGGGTGGGGGGGGCTCGTTGGTTTCTTTTTTTTTTTTTTTTTTTTTTTTTGGGGGGGATCCCAAGAAGAAACGGCATAGGAATTAATGTCCTGTATGTCGAAATTTTACTGTAATTGTATGCTTCCCACCCAAACATACCTTATCTTTTTGTCGTTCGTTCTCAACCAAAAAAAGCACACAAACTCAGTGAGATCTTGATCCAACTTGTTTTTGACTGACTGAGTTGGTCTCTGAAACTTGTTTTTCAACTTATTATTGTTGAAGATCTTAAATAGTGTGAACGATCAAAGATGCTTTTGGGAGGAATAAAACAGAAGAAAATACATCTGGTTTGGGATATCAACCACATATGCATTGCTCAAGAACACCAAAACTCTTAAAAGAAAGTCAATACTCTTTACTTAATTCATGTCTAACTGATGGGGATTTATTATATGTATTTCCTAAAATTTTTAATTTTTACTCTTAAAAAAGGATTATTACTGAATGAGCCAAAAAAGAACTAGTACTCAAACTCAAGCTAGGACCCCTAACCAGGATTTACTGAATCACTGTCAAATCCTAATTAAGATTTGGACCGCAAAATATGATTTAGAACAAAAGACTAAGTAAATTCCCTTCTGCTCCTGACCCAGGCACAGGACCCTCACGACTAAGCAGTGACCTTTTTACCTTAGGTATATTAACTTTATGCACTCACACCTGATATCTGGATTTAGAAGTAGTTTTAGCCTTTCTGGCACAATTTGGTAAATTCAAGATTTTTCCAAAGCTGCCCTACCACTTATCCTATGACATGCATAATAGGCATCCCTAGTACATGAGGGTATGCTTGTGAATCAGATATCCATTTCTTAAGTAATCATGTTTGAAGGGAGCATTAATATGCAACCATTCTGTGGTATATCTCTTACACTGCCTGTCTGATTAGGGACGAAGATTTGAAATGATCATATGACTGCATATAGGTCATTGTATACAGGGCATGCTTAGTAATTCTGAGTCTTAAACAGTGTTTTTTTTTGCTCATTTGCCCTATGTTTTCAATTTTTCTGTCATGAATTGGATTCTGCATACTTAGATTTTGTGGCCTTTTCTTCGTTCCAACCCCTTTCTTTTTGCAGTTATTAAACATATTATTTATTAGAATTTCTAACTCTTTTTTCTTTCTTTACGTGCTCTCAGGCAATCCAGACTATGGTCAACAGTGTTATGGCTTTATCCTGGGGTTTATGAGGTGTGGACATCAATCCTCAATGTTGTGCATTCATAATTTTATCAAAATTTATGTCTAAGCAAACATTAGCAATAACTGTATTTTCATTTTTCTCTGTGAAACTTTCCTGAATAGAATTGCTGCATTTCTTTAGACCTCTGGCTTTCATCTCACATAAGATTCAGCTAAGTTATATGTGGCGACATGATAAAACAAAGAATGGAAAATCCAGGCCTACCAAGAGAGTGCATGGGGCTGGAGGGGTTGCATGGATATATAAGGGAGATGTGCCATAGAAAACTAAATGATTGAATGATTGAATTTGAGGATGAAATTTGGCATGTGATCAGTTCAGACCATTTCCTATATATCCAATGGTCAGAATCATCACATCACCCTTCAATTTGCAGCAGGAAAAATCGCACCCACTCCCAATTGTTTTTTTGGATTGCTGAGCACATTGTGTGGAGTTTATGTTTTGAGTTATTTTATGAGTGATTTTATCATCACTTTGTTTCTGTCCCCCCCCCCCCTTCTCTTTTCTTTTTTCCTTTGCTCCCCCTGCACCTTACATCCTGGTGATACCCCTCTTCGTCATCGTAATTAGTGCCCTTTGACTTTTGACAGAGATTGCTGTTGGGTTTGTGACAGCTTTTAAGTGGGTCGACTATCGGTGGCATCTTAGGGAAGCTGGTCTTCAAAGCCACCATGTCCCACATCTGGTCTGAGCACAATCTTTGCAGATGGACTACCAATTTCCATTCTATAGGTTTGATTTGGCAATCCATCTGTAAGGACGTTAACAACAAGCTCTTCTTGCTCTCCCCAAAACCCCTAGTTGATATCCCTATGAACAGATTCATTGGTGTAACCTAGGGCCTAAGACTTCTTTGTGCGCCCCCACAATAACTTAAATCTCTAGTCCATCCGGACCTTTTTCCTTTTTCTTTGTGCCTCTTGTGTCTGTTCGGGTCCTGCCCTTTGGAGGGTGCTTCTGTGTGTGTGTATATATGTATACATACATATACATACATACATATAGACGTATATACTTTATTGCCCTATATATCTCCTGCTCCAGCTTTTGGTTATTTCCTGGAGTGTCGAACCAGTGGACCAATAATCCATGTTCCTGGTGGGTACTTATTGGATGAAAGCTAGGAAGCAATCAACAGGCTATTCATTATTTCATGGAATTCCAAGGAAACACAGTGCTTGCTCTCTTTAAGCCCCAGTTCAACTGACCAATAGTTGTTTCATACCTAAGTTACCAGTGGATAGGCTACTAAAAAAGTCCTAACTCACTAGTTGGGTTAGAAACCGCAGGAGCAGCTTTCCCATCCCGTCTAGTATAGTATCTGCTGTCCCTATACCATTTTGGAGAAAAAGTGGGTCCCCTATATCAATTTTGATGATTGATGCGCTCTAAGTCCCTCTTATCTGTAGGCCATGACATTTCCATTGCTGGACCCCTTTAGATTGTCAGTTAAAAGGATGTCCACTTCATCATGATGTGTAAAATGGTTGTCTTCTTATTATCTTCTGTACCATCACTGGTCCAATTATGTGTAATGGTTATCAATTTCCTAGGTCCAGTACCACACTTAGGTAGGTACTTGCTCATCTGTATATGTTAAACCATTCAGCAGTACTGAGAAAAGCTTTTCCAGGTTGCATGTAAAAGTTTTCTTGTCGGTACTTGAAGTCTATGTTTAGGTGATGAATGGGAATAAGATTTTTGGTGATGAATCAAAATGAGATATTGTTACTTGGATTCAGGACATGGAACCTGGAATCGGACAATAAAAAGCTTGCTGTTTGGGCTCTGATTTTCCCATGATTCACCCCTCAAAAACCTTTGATTTCAATAGCTCCTAGATTTGGTGAACATGAGAGATTAAATTCTGTATTCGGTTCATTACTTTCTCAAATTTAGGTGATAAATTCTTTTATTGATTGAGATTGTTGCCAATGCAGATAAGCTTTTGATTATGAAGAATTTATTGTGGTACTGCAGATAAAATTCATTGTTGATGGCTATTGGATGATTGATCCAGGGAGAGAGTGCACTACCGTAGGTAACATTACAAACAACATCCTTAGAGTTGATAGATAATAAACAGATAGATGGATACTCGCAATGATACGTTCCTTCATATGAGGTAATTCCTGTTTGTCTGAGCAAACACCTTCACTTTTTCCTGGCAACTTTTCTTTTCATACTTTGCAGTTAAATGCTTGGCATGTTTGTAAAAGTGGGTAGTCTAAATAATCACACGCCACAGGCACACATTCAAATTATTTGTGGAATTTCTGTAAACAGGTTAGAAGAATGGATATGCTCTGTGCTGCTGATATTCAAAAGATGAAGCTCAATTTCCGAGATGCATGAACACATCATCCATTGTGTAGTGTGAAGACGGTCACCACGACTGCAGGACCTTGTACAGACCACAGAAAATGGATCCGAAATAAGCTTGCCCTGTACACAGAAGAAAATGAATTTGAGAATGAGTTTGTCCCCTTTTAGTGGAAACATTTCATTTGCATGTTTCATTTCCATGCTCTCTTCTGTGTATTCTATTGCATTATTTCCCACTCCTTGGGTAGTAATGTACAGTTTTTCTCACAGTCCTAAGCTGTGGTTACTCAATTGTAAATCTTAGTGCACGATGTTTTCTGTTCTTACATTTGATATTTTGAGTATAAGTGGGCAATTTTCAGTTTACATCGAAACCAACCAATGAAATTCTCATACAAGAAAATTCCTCAAAGTGCTGATTCAGATTGTACGTGGCCATAATTAAATGTAAGTGGGGAGTTCAATACTTCAACAAGCCTACGGGCTACAACAGGATGTTGTATCTACAACACTACCAACACGAGTTGACGAGTGCCCTTCAACAATTTTTGGCTGGGAAAATCAGGTGAAATGTGAGTACAGTCCGGTAGAGGGTTCAGTTAAACAGGAATTACCCACAAAAGGAACCATCCTACGCTCCTTGACCACAAATATCAGTGGGGCCTACGGTGAAAAACACTTTTTATCAAATGCACAAAGCTTTAATCACTTGCTTTTATTCAAAATATAAGGAAAACCCGACGCGAGAATCCGCATCTTATCCCCTCGCCTAGCTTATGATCCTTATCTGCACAGGCTTATCCTTCTTTTATTCAAAATATAAGGAAAAAACACATCAGCCATTATCCCCTCGCCTTGCTTTGTCGTAAGCTTATGTTTTTCTTGTTCACTTAAGGGTTAATGGATGGTACAATGTACTCTTGTATCATCATTAACATGTACAATTTAAGTTATCTTTTACTAGGTTTTCTTTTCCTGACATGTAAAATTCCCATGGAGCACATCATGTAAGAACAAATACCAAAGAAATCACAATCAACAATATTGGCGATATAGTTTTAACATGTTACACACATCGAACGCAAATTGTACAACTAAAACAAAACTTTAGGACTATGTCTTAGAACCCTAGTTGTCAACTGATTCTATGAATTCTACCAAAAAAAAAAAAAAAAAAACTGATTCTATGAATTTAATGGGCGTAACCGATGACCATGTGATATAAGTGTTCCTATGACACCACCTTGACTAATCTTTGGGAAAACTTATATACATTTGCCTCAAGGAGGCATGAGACCTTGACCTCTTAATAAGGTGCTTGCCTTTGCTAGTTGAACCAACCCCTTGAGGTTTTGTCTTAGAGTTTTTTTGTCATCAACTAAAGCTGCAACATAGTTGATTGGGTCTAGCTGTTTAAAAGAGTCCAAATCATCTGGAAGTGTTGTTCAGCCGTCGGGGTGGGAGAGGTAATATACACTTAAAACCCTGATACTAAATCTTGACAAGCATAAAAACCTGAGTGTGGACCATGTACTCCCTTCACATCATTTTTTTTTTTTTTTTTTTTTTTTGGGCTTTTGAGCAAAGCCCAAGTCAATTTAAGAAAGGTCAGATTGGATTTGGGCCCATGTCTCTGGCATGGGCAAAAATTAAACTCGGCCAAGAACAGATCGAAGCCTGGGACGATTGAACCCACGCCAACAGGGAGAGAATACATCCCGTAATTTAACAAAAGGCCAGCGAGAACCGTCGTTCCCACTGCAAGTCTGCAACTAGATTCCTCCACAAAAACTCTGTCACCGCCGGTCTACCGGCAACACACCCCCTCCACCGTCACTACCACCACCACCACCACCACCACCACCATTGTCAACTTTTATTTTCTGCATTTCTTAAAACTGGATCAGATGTGTCTTCAATAAGCAATCGTTGCAGGGGAAGCATAGAAAAGAAGAGAAAGATGAAGCCATCAAGTTCGAATCAGATGTCGGAGCAGTTTCAGTCAGTTCTTCCCGCTCCGGTGGAAAACAGTTTCCAGATCATCGGTTCACAACCAAACCCTAATCATCATAATTCGGATCCGTTTCCTGCTTCCACCCCAAACCCTAATTTGGGTCTACCAGACTCACTTTCAATCCCCAGAAAGCGAAAGCGAGGTAGGGTTACTCGGAAGCCTTCCTCTCTCGTCTTCCATAACCCTGCGTTCCCGCCATTTTCCCTTCTCAATGGCAACAACTTCAACGGTAATAACGAACTCGTTTCTTATTCTTCTTCTTCTTCTTCATCTGCTAACGTCAAACCCTTGCCCACTGCTGTGGTGGAGAACTCGACGGCTTCTCAAGCGCCTTCTGTCGCTCCAGATATCTCGGAGGAGATCATCTTCATTAACAAAGAAGCGACCGCTGAAGCTCTCATCGCTCTTTCCGCGGGTTTCCCCGCCGATTCGCTGACCGACGAGGAAATCGAAGCTGGCGTCGTCTCTGTCATCGGAGGGATTGAACAGGTTAATTACATACTAATCCGGAACCATATCCTTGCTAGATGGAGAGAAAACGTGACTAATTGGCTCACTAAAGAGTCCCTCTCCGGTGCTATACCTCAGCACTGTGATACCCTTCTAAATTCTGCTTATAACTACTTGCTTTCTCATGGATATATCAATTTTGGGGTCGCTCCGACCATCAAAGAGAAGATTCCGGCAGCTGCGACCAAGCCAAATGTGATTGTCATTGGAGCTGGGCTGGCTGGTTTGGCCGCTGCTAGGCAGTTAATGGCGTTTGGGTTTAAGGTGATTATCTTGGAGGGCAGGAAACGAGCGGGTGGCCGTGTCTACACCAAGAAAATGGAGGGCAGTAACAGAAGCGCCGCTGCAGAATTAGGGGGTAGTGTATTGACTGGTACACTTGGGAACCCACTTGGGATTTTAGCGAAACAGCTTTCGTACCCGATGCATAAGGTGAGGGATAAGTGCCCGCTTTATAGTCCAGATGGAAAACCAGTTGATCCTGACATTGATTCCAAGGTGGAGACAGCATTCAATAGGCTCTTGGACCATGCAAGCAAACTTAGGCAGTTGATGGGGGAGGTTTCCGTGGATGTCTCCTTGGGTGCAGCGTTGGATATCTTTCAGGAGGTCTATGGTGATACAGTGAATGCAGAAGAGATGAATTTGTTCCATTGGCATCTTGCGAACCTGGAGTATGCCAATGCTGGTTTGCTCTCAAAGCTCTCATTCGCTTTTTGGGACCAAGACGACCCTTATGATATGGGAGGAGATCACTGTTTCTTGCCAGGAGGAAACGGGAGGCTGGTTCAGGCATTGGTTGAGAACTTGAACATTCTTTACGAGAAAACGGTCCATACGATCCGATATGGAAGCGAAGGTGTGCAGGTCGTCGCAGGGCCCCAGGTGTTTGAAGGAGATATGGCGCTTTGCACGGTTCCGCTGGGGGTGCTTAAGAATGGTTCAATCAAGTTCATTCCTGAACTGCCTCAGAGGAAGCTTGACGGGATAAAGAGGTTAGGATTTGGGTTGTTAAACAAGGTGGCAATGTTGTTTCCCCATGTGTTTTGGGGTAATGATCTTGATACGTTTGGGCATCTTTCGGAGGATCCCAGTCGTCGGGGAGAATTTTTTCTGTTCTACAGCTATGCCACTGTGGCTGGTGGTCCTGTCTTGATTGCTTTAGTTGCTGGAGAAGCCGCTCTCAAGTTTGAAAGCATGGCCCCAACCGATGCTGTAACCCGTGTTCTTCAAATCCTCAAGGGTATGCGTCTTATTTTATCTTCAACTCAGGAATGATTATGATGGATTAGTATTGACACTTGAATGGAATGTGATGCATACAGGTATTTACGAGCCTCAGGGAATTGATGTGCCAGAGCCCATTCAAACTGTCTGCACAAGGTGGGGTAGCGATCCCTTCAGTTTAGGCTCATATTCAAATGTAGCAGTGGGAGCCTCAGGAGATGACTATGACATCTTGGCAGAAAATGTTGGAGATGGGAGGCTCTTCTTTGCAGGGGAGGCCACAACTAGGCGATACCCTGCGACCATGCATGGGGCATTCCTTAGCGGTTTAAGGGAAGCTGCAAGTATGGCCAACCATGCCAATGCTCGATCCTTGCAAATCAAAATTGAGAGGAGCCCTTCTAAGGACGCTCAGTCTTGTGCCAGCTTACTTGCTGATTTATTCAGAGAACCTGATTTAGAATTTGGAAGCTTTGCTGTTATTTTTGGACCCATATCTGATATCAAATCCATGGCCATAATGAGAGTCATGTTTAGTGGACCTAGGAAGAAGAACAATGAAGGATCAAAGCCTGATCAACAGCACTCGAACAAGCTGCTTTTTCAGCAGCTTCAGTCACATTTTAATCAACAGCAACAGCTTCATGTATACACATTGTTATCAACTCAGCAGGTGCTTGAACTGAGAGAAGTGAGGGGAGGAGATGAGGCGAGATTAAATTTCCTAAGTGAAAAACTTGGAGTGAAATTGGTGGGCAGGAGAGGTTTGGGATCGGCTGCAGATTCTGTTATTGCTGCTATAAAGGCTGAGAGGGGAAACCGTAGACCCCCTTCAACTTCTCGAGCTCTCAAATCAGGTGGGTTTGTTACTAACTTATCTGAACTGTTAAGGGTTGTTTTGACAAATATTTGTATGGATGAAGGCCTGAAATAATATTCATTGGCTCCTTCTGTAGGAACACCAAAGCAGAAAGCCAGTTCTTCCAAGCTTGCATTGGTCAGGTGCGAATAGAAAATTTTCTTTTTTTGGTAGAAAGAAAATTTTCTCATAGGGGTCAATTAATTGATATCATCTTGTACTGATTAATTATATTGTATCATCTCAGAAGGGCTAAAGTAGTGACTGGTAGCAGTAACTCAGCTCGACCTCCGGCTCGACCTCCACTTCCAGCTCTAGTTCGAATGCCAGCTCCAGCTCCGGCCCCATCTCAGGCCACAGCTATAGCCTCGTCCCCATCCACAGCCATGGCCATTGTCTCGGTCCCAGCTCCGGCCCCATCCCTGTCCCTAGCTCCAGCACCGGCTCGACCTCCAGTTCCAACACCAGCTCGAATGCCTGCTCCAGCCCAGTCTACTGCTCCAGTGCTGGCCCCATTCCAGGCCACAGCTGTGGCCTCAGCCTCATCCATGGCCACGGCCCCAGCTCCGGTCCTTTCCCGGTCCCCGGCTCTAGCACTGACTCAACCTCCAGTTCCAATTTCAGCTTTATCACCAGCTCTAGCTCCAGCCCTGGCCTCAGCTCCAGCTCCAGCCCCATCCCAGGCCACAACTACAGCCTTGTCCCCAGCCCCGTCCCTGGCCACAGCTCCGGCTCTGTCCCGGGCCCCATCCCTGGCCACAGCTCCGGCTCTGTCCCGGGCCCCATCCCTGGCCACAGCTCCGGCTCTGTCCCGGGCCCCATCCCTGGCCTCATCCCTGGCTCTGTCCCAGGCGCTGCCCCTAACCCTGTCCCCAGCTCCTTCCCCATCCGTATAGCCACAGCTCCAGCCCTATCCCAAGCTTCGTCCCCTAACCCTGTACCCAGCTCCTTCCCCATCCCTAGCCACAGCTCCAGCCCCGCCCCTAGCCCATCCCCACCCCTAGCCACGGCTCCTGCCCTGTCCCCAGCTCCTTCCCCACCCCTAGCCACGGGTCCAGCCCTGTCCCCAGCTCCTTCCCCACCCCTAGCCACGGCTCCAGCCCTGTCCCCAGCTCCTTCCCCATCCCTAGCCATGGCCTCAGACCCGTCCCCATCCCCGGCCACGGCCTCAGACCCGTATCCATCCCCAGCCACGGCCTTAGACCCATCCCCATCCCTGGCCATGTCTCTGGCCCCAGAACCAGCTCCAGTTCTGGCTCCAACTCCAGCTCAAGCTTCCACAGCTCCAGCCCTGTCCCAGGATTTGGTTTTGGCCCCACCTCCGGCTTCGGTATCAGTTCCAGCTCCACCTGAAGCTTCCAGCTGAAACATGGTAGATGGTAATCATAAATCAAACAATTACGTAACTACATTTATCTGGGTATGAGCAACTTTGATCTGAATTGAATCTTAAGTGTTTTATGTTTCTTTATATACTTTGGTTTTAAATCAAAATTTTTTCTTTCCAGAAGGCAAGACTATATTGCTACTAAAGTTTTGAGGTTGGACTCTGCTATTTTCAAATTGAATTGCAAAGATGAGGCGGCTGTGCAGTTGGTTGGAACAGTGTACATGGTAGCAAAGTTGCAGAGGGCTTAGGTTGTTGTAGGGTAAAAGTAATACTGGAACTGTGTAGATGTGTGTTAAAGAAGGTTTAAGTTCTTATAGGGTGAACTAATAAGCATCTTACTGATGCTTAAAATTAGATAGGCATTTGTACATTTAATTAATCTTCATTTTGTGTTTCTTAAGTAATATGAAATGTAATACCTTCTGATTTTACTCACCAAATACATATTATCAGTCTTTGTTAGTATGAAATTGATTAAATTGTACAGAAAAAATTGCATGGGCTGATGGGCACGATACAGAGGGGAATTGGGGTTGTATGGTAATTTGCTCATTTCTTGTTTCTGGTGTTTTTTTCTTTTTTCTTTTTTTAATTTTTGGAACAGAAACAGGTGAAATCTTGCATCACAATCCCCCTTTTTTCTCTCTTTCTTTTGAAGCAGACAAGGCATTGGGCATACTTTTGAACCCCATTTGTGTTTCTCCAGAAATGGCATGTTTCTCATGGAAACGCAGAGGAACAGCAGCGCAAATTGGGGGCAATCGAGTCTTTCGACTCTTAAAATATAACCTCTCAAGTTTCATTCCCTTGCTCTCGACCTTTCTCCCACGAAGACGACAACCTGCAAAGGTGTGCCTCGATTGGACCTGTAAAGCTGTGAAGGTATGATGTTTTGCTCCCTCCCTCTCTTCTTTTTCCAGTCTTTAGTAGCCTGCTACTGTTAAAGACTTGATTTCGAGGTTTCTAGGGGCTGCTTCAGTCTTTCGTCATTTCTTTCTTTTTCAGAAATTTGTTAGTTCTCAGACAAATTGAACAGAGATATGAACTCAAAGTTATTCGATCTGTCAATCCTGTCATTTTGACTGGCTCTGTGGTGGATTCTTGAGGGATTTGTCCTTTGTTGGTCTTGACTGTCGTCAGGAGTCATGCTTCCCAACATGGTCTCCAAGGCAACCACTGTTGATGTTATTTGCAGTGGTGAAGGCATTAACAGTGATGGTTTTGTACAACTAGAGGACATAGACAACCCTACTGGCCAATGGGATTGTACGGCCCTGATGCTCCTTCTCCCTACAATCCTCTGCAGGTCCGTCAACTATCTATGATGTCCTTTTTGCTTTCCATCGATCACTCAATTGAATTGCAGTTTTATGGTATTATGATTTGCATCTATTAGAATGATTCAATTGAGTTGCAGCTTTATGGTATTCTGGTTTGCATGTGTTAGAATGATACAATCTGGAAGTCCTTTTCTTATGTTTCTTAGTCTAGCCTAGTGAATTTGTGTGAAATTGGAATTGCAAACCAAGTTCTTTGAGATATTTGCATCTCCTTTTACAAGGAGGGGCTCATTGCTTAAGGTCTTGATACTTATTAATAGAATTACTGCTACTACAACAACAACAACAATAAGCTTTGTCCCAACTAAATGGGGCTGACTACATGGATTCTTGCCTTCCAATCAGTTTTGTTTGAAGCCATGTTAGATATAAGGCCTAGACTATGCATATCCTTTCTCACCACTTCTTTTAAGGTTATTTGGTTATCTTAGGTTTGCCCTAGCTCTTCTAGTTCCTTTAATTTGGATTATATCATTTCTCTATACATGGGCATTTATAAGTTTGCGTTGAACGTGGTCGTACCACCTTAAACGACTTTCTTGAAGTTTATCACTTATGGGAGCAATTCCAAGACTAACTTTAATAGGACCATTCTTTATTTTATCCTTTTTAGTTTTACCACTCATCAATCTTAGCATCCCGATTTCTGCTACACTGAGTTTTATCTATATGATTCTTTTTAACAACCCAACACTCTGCACCGTACATCATAGTTGGTTGAATGACGGTCCTATAGAAACATTGATGGAATACATTGATCACACAAGACCCCCTCTACTTCATCCACCCTAACATCATCCTCTATATCACCTTATGATTGAACTTAGGTACCTAAAATAATCACTTTGAGGAATATCTTTATTATCAAATTTCACCACCTCATCGTCTGTCTAATCATGACTAAAGTTACATACTAGATATTCTGTCTTTGTTCTACTTAGTTTAAAAGCCTCTTGATTCCAAAGCTGCTCACCATGATTCTAACTTGGTATTAATCCCCATTTGAGTCTCATTTATCAACACAATATTATCAGCAAAAAGCATACATCAGCAGACCTTGTCTTGAATGTCTTTGGTTAATGCATTCATTACAATTGCAAATAAATATGGGCTTAAAGTTGATCCTTGATGTATCCCAACTGAAATTGGGAATTCGTTATTTTGTCCCCCCACTTTTCTAGTTCCTTCAATCTGGATTTATTAATAGAATTACTATAATCTCTTTTTCTATTTGGGTTCAACATGTATGTATGTCCAGGATCCCTGGGACAACCTTAGACTTTCAGATTTGGGTATTCCTTTGAGTGCTATTTCGAATCTCTGATATACAAAACGCAAATGCCTACCTGTTTATCCATAGTTTGGACAAATATGTATGCTATTCCCATCCCTTCTCAACTGTATCAAAACGTAGCAATAGTTCTTTAGGTTTATGGTTTGGTGCCAATTAATCATGAATATGACCATGGCCCAGATAATTCTGTGATGAAATAACCTTAAGACCACGTTTTGGAAATTCAATTGACACTGCTGATGTTCCTTGTATTCCTGGTGAACACTTTTAATTTTCTAAGCTAGGACAAAACCCACCTAGTTAAAAGAAACACGAAAGCTAGTTTATATTTCAGTATGTTTTATGTGTTATTGATTTATTGGAAGTATTATAATTTAACAATCCTCAAGCGAGGACGTTCAAAGCTTTGCTGCATTCACTAAGGAGGACCAGAAATATTGAAGGCTTTGATATTCTCAAAAAATGGAAAGTATACAGAGGTTAGTAGCTACAAATCTCCACAGCCAATTACATATGCATAGGATACAGAAGGAAGCATCATCCAACCGGGTACAATCCACAGTAGGAATAAAACAGTAATAAATCCGATCACCGTTCAAAATCTCACTCCTTTGTGGGGTCTGAATATTTACATTGGGAATTCAAGCTCCACTCAATCTCTTTACAGATTCTCTCTCCTTACACACTTATTTCCCTATATTTCCCTCTTCTCTCACTTTCTCTATAGTTCTGTTTCAACGACGTGCAATTGGACATCTCAAGCCACCCAAATTCTCAAGCTTTTCTATGTAGGAAGGTTTCTTGTTGGTTGCAACATCAGGAAGTTTTGCTCGCAGACCTAATCATCATCATTGTCTTTACAATTTTTGTCCTGGTTCTCTGATGAATCTTTCTTGTTGCTCAGTTTCAACTTGATCCAAATGCCAACCCGTGAAGTCAATTAATGTCATTGAGGTAGGTGTCAATCCTCATGTCTCGTTTGATTTCTTAAGAGATGAAACTAGACAACATGAGGTAAGACTGCTTAATTCATCCCCTTCCCCTCTCTGTAAGTCATTCCATCTCATACTTAATTAATCAACTAGCCTTGATTTGTTGGATTAATCTCAGTGGGACATCACGTCAACTGGAGGTCCAGCTGATTCAATTGCAAACTTGGCCAATGGACAGGACCACGGTAACGCAGTGACTCTTCAGGTATGTTCTCTGTAACTACCGGCATGCTTCTAATCTTAATTAGCTGACGCAACTTGCTATGCTAAATCCTAAATTAAGCCATTTAATTTAAATCCAGGCAACAAAATCAAAAGACAATAGTATGTGGATACTCCAAGATGGTTGCACAAATGCTCTTGAATCAATGGTTGTCTATTCTCCAGTGGATGTTACAGGTGTGCATTCAGTGATGACAGGATGCCATGTTAGCAACATTGCTATTTTGCCTTCAGGTTTTTCAATTCTTCCAGATGGGCTTGAGACAGTGCCACTCGTGTTCACTTCTAAGCCAGAAGAGAAGACAACGGAAGGGGGATCATTGCTCACTGTAGCACCTCAAATCCAAGCAAAGAGCTCTCCTTCAGCCAAACTATGGAGTCGGTAGAAACTGTTACTATTATTTCATGTACATTTGTAACATGGTTCAACTTCAATGACAAATTAATCGTACATCTATTATTTCTGTTCACAATTTCTGACGTACTTTTTAAAGTTGAAGTATGACAATTCACAATTTCTGACATACTTTTTTAAGTTGAAGTGTGACAATTCTTTTTGAGATGGTTGGCTGATCTCAACAAAGGATTAAAGACTTTTGATGCCTGATGTCTTGTATTTGGCATCTGAGCCAAAGACAATCATATGATGAAATCCACAATACTTGAATATGCATGTAGTGGTCGAGCAGCTCTTCTCTTAGATGTTTTGAGTTAATAATGGTCCCTATTTGACAGATTCTACTTGTTCTTGGAACCCGAAATATATGCTAGTCCAGTCCAGTATCACATTTAAATCACCAGGGTAGTACTACTAGTTAGGGCTGGATCCGTATTGTCTGCAACTAGAAGGGTGTGAAATGAAATTTAGGTTTAAACTTAAATTTGAATTTTTAAATTATCCAATGATGTTGGATACCCAAAGGCACTTGGCATGCCATTCTTGCTTTGGTTTTAAATCGACACATCTATAGTTGTAGACGATATAATCCGCTGTGGACTTCATACAGGTTTTACGAAAAGGTATTGTTGAAGGAGAAAGTGATTTTATTTGATTAATCTTTAAATTGGATTTTACATATTGGACATTTACCAATTACACCTTGTAGCAGGTCAAACTACATACATCTTTTTATGTTACAAAATTTTATTTAATTAATTAGTGTGTAACCATATTTTATGTAATTTATAATGTGTTTATTTTTTGATTTTTAAGTCGACAAGCTGGAAACACAATTTCCAGCATGGCTCGGCAGGTGGCATTTATTGCAAGTCTGATTGGTTTATGCAGTTAAGAAGAACATGGTTGCAAAAACTCAGCCCAACCAGACCCTGTTGCAGCCCTATATCTTTACACATCTTTCTTTTCCCATAATAATAACTGTTTGTATTGCAGGTCGACAAGCTGGAAACACAATTTCCAGCATGGCTCGGCAGGTGGCAAGCAAGCAATGGTTAGCATTAAGAGACGGCAAAAAGCCCAACATTCAGTTTTTTACATAGAACTCCAATATTTCAATTTAAAATCTCAGATTTATTTTTTTTAAGTACAAGGGCACTTTTATATATATATATATATACATAAAAACATTACATATGTTGTGATAAGAGGTAAACTCATGACTTTTTCACTAAGAGGTGTAAGTCTTTCTATTAGAAGTAATTTTGCATTGACCAAAAAATTTTCTAATTAACTATGACTCTCCGACTTTTCAAAAGGACTTACCGAATTAATTTTTGAAGATAACGTTTTCTCCTATCCAATTCAAGGACTGTACATGCTCACTCGTAGTATCATACAACTTGTACCTCAATGCATTAATGTGCTTGTCATGGGTTGGTGATCTATACTATGATGGGTATTTAGAAAACACATTAATTCCATTACTCTCTTTTTTCTTTGTATTAAACAATTATAATGACTCTTGGAGATTATGATAACGAGATGTCTCTAGAAATTATGTTCTACTTGTATGGTCCTATCAAGTGCTGATAATTCATGTTATTTGGTATTAAGAATTTAATCGTGCATACGGTAATTAAGGGTGTTTTATTATCATGTTATTTGGTATTAAGAATTTAATCGTGTATACGGTAATTAAAGGTAAAAATAAAACACCAGAAACTATTTTTGCAATATAATCATTTAAATGCGTTTGTATAAGCTAAAATAGATTTCCCATGAACTTTTAGGTCTTAATCTAATGTAAAACCACCAAAAATGACACCAAAAAACATTGCAGAAAAATTCCACATTTCGACAAAATCTCTCCAGAGTTTTGCCATTTCGATCATTTTGGCAGAACCAAAATACAAAAAGAAGAAAAAAAATTTGAACCTTAATTATGAATTCAACTCTGTCAAACCTTGCTGTCTAATTAAATATTAGAAACATCAGAATGCAAAATGACACGCCGAGAGACGTTGCAAAAAGATTCCTTACTTGATCGAAATGCTGAAATTTAGGCGAGATTTTGCCCATCTTGCTAGCTGAAATACCAAAAGAAAACCAAATCTTGAACCTTAATTATGAACTCAACTCAGTCAAAACTTCTTGTCTAATTAAATATTAGAAACATACATAAGAATACAAAATGATACAGATGCAACTCTCGTGAACTTTTTAAGTTATTTTCACGTCTCGTAGAAGTCGTGCTGCCATAGATCCAAATCTCCTTGCTTCCCAGTCGCTAAGCTTTTCATTTTTGTGAACCTCAACTGTTTGCAAGTCTCCATTAGTTGCTGTAGTACTGCTATCTTCTAGTTCCTCTACCTCACTAGAGCTCTCACCCTTCTCTTCAGTTGCATCCCCGGCTTCAGTTCTAACCTCACTACTGTTCCCATGAAACAACTGGGCTGTGTTCTCTGGCGATCCTAGTCCAGGCTTAAACCCCATCATAAAAAGTTGGATACTGGCATGTTGATACTTACTATCCATCTGCAAAGACAAACTTATATATTTAAGGAAGATGAATATCTATCTGTAAATTGACCAAAAATGCATTTTGGGTTCTGGCCAACTACCTTTGCCTTTGGGATAGTTTTCACGTCAAAGTTGTTCTTCCACATCTGAAGCATTTGTTCGTGGACAGTTGTAGACCGAATCTCATATCCCAACTGAACAACAATTTCCACTGACAAATGAGTGCATCTGTTCATATGCTTCTCTAAGTTCACAAAACAAAATTTTAAACGAAGGATTACCAGGATTGTGGTTTTTGGTCCAGATAATGATAATATGGTCTTCAAAAGCGGTTCCAGCAGATGCTCAGCGTAAACCTTAAAATCCATAACTGAACAATCAATTTTTTGGCCAGGAGAACATACTAATTATCAAAAACACAATTGTACAAAGAGTACAGCCAGTGAAATTTCTGACCACAATGGGGGGGGAGAGAAGAAACATAAGACAACCTAAGTCAAAAGACAAACAACCCTAATGTCAAAGACCATCAAGGAAATGGCAAAGCAATTGTAGATCCAAGAAAGAAACTAGCAAGGAAAACTCAAACTGCTTCTAAAAGAATTAATGTAAAACACAGAAGAAACACTTATCTCCGATCGAACGGGAGACTGCGTCGGTTTAGCTGGGGCCCCTTTGGTCCACTTCCATAGTTATTCTCTAGTTTGATTATATGGCTTTGGGCCTCTTGTGTTGTGTAACCAATTTGCTATTATTGTTGCCCTTAAATAGTTGCTTGGCTGCCCTTAAATAGTTGCTTGGCTCGATGTCGTTTAGTTTACTTCTTAGTTTGGCTTTGGGCCACTTATGCTTGTGCAACTAGTTTGCTTTAATTGTTGCTATTAGATAATTGCTAGGCTCATTGCCTCTTAGGTTGTTTGTTAGTTGAGGCCTCTTTTTCGCTTTGTTTGGGCTCTGTCCCTTGTGCTCTTGTATTTTCTTTTATTCTCTTTGTTAATGAATTATTTAATCATCAAAAAAATAAAAATAAAACACCCTAAGTCAAAAGACAAGAACAACCCTAGTGTCGAAGACCATCAAGGAAATGGCAAAGCAATTGTAGATCCAAGATAGAAACTAGCAAGGACAACTCAAACTGTTTCTAAAAGAATTAATGTAAAACACAAACGAGAAGTTTACTGTCTTTCTGACCATGTGGAATACAAACATTAAAAAATATATAATATAAATAAATAGTAGTTTACTCTCTTGTGGTTTTAATTTATTTAAAATTGTGAAATGTGTGGTTCAAGGATTAGAAGAGGGGGATCCCTGAGATTTTGGGGTTAGGGTTTTGAGAATGATTTCCCTAAAATTAAGGGCTGCCCAGAATCTTCCAGAAAACAAGTCTAATTTAATGGGGGGTGTTTTGGACCTGGTTTTAAGGCTCACAAGGGTTAGGTCAAGGCCTAGAGGGATTCAGCCAGGCTTCAGGTGAACGGGCTGTGGGCTTCAGACTTAGAACCTTGCTGTAAAATAGCTTCAGATCTGGAGTTTAACAATAGGGTTTGGAAACTAGGGTATTAGGGTTCTATTAGGTGGAGAATGGGGCTGCTGTTGCTGTTTTATAATTTCAGACTTAGCCTAAGTGGCTTAGGCTTAACTAGAGGTTTCCCACTTGAATGGGGACTCTTAGGGCAGTCAACTAGGGTTAGGATTTTGAAGGGAAAGTAGAATAGGTGTAGGAGATGCTAATCCTAAGTGCAGTTGGAAGGTGATTGAGGGGTCAGGTTGAACTAGGGTTTAGGCCTAGTGGTTGAAGATGACTCGCAGAAATTTAATGAAGAAGATGAAGTGCAGAATTTTTAGAGGTGTTAGGGTGTTAGGTTTTAGATGGAATTAAGGGTAGGGATGGGATGATGTGTAATATGCGATCCAATTGGGAGGGAAAGGGAAGGCAAGTGGGTGGAAATTAGAGACCTAACAGGGGAGGGATGCTATGCTGCTGATGGGAAGAAGAGACAGAGAGGGAGGGCCAAATGGGTTGGTGAATGGAGGGGGGTGTCGCAGGGGGAGAGGGCCTAGGGAGTATCGTAGGGAGTGAGGGAGAGGTGCTGGGTGATGGGTTTTGGGGGAGGTTGCGGCCAGGTTAAGGCAGCAAGGGCGGAGGGGAAATAGGGGTGTGCAGGGACAGGGGAGGGGCTGGGGGTGAAGAGGAAGGGGGCTGGGGGTGTAAACTTACTGGATGAAGCTGCTGTTGAGGATGAATTGTTGCTGGAACTTGAAGATGTACTGCTGTAGTTGAAAGAACTAAAATCCACCGTGGCCCTCCCAAAGAGAACCACGACTTGTTTTCCCACAAGCAATAATCAAATTTTATTAATCTAGACTTCTCACTTACAAGTTACAAAGAAAGAATAGGCCTTAGTTTATAGCCCCCTAAAAGAACTTGACATTACATGGGATTCCTTTATAGATTAGGATTCCACAACATAATCTCAACCATTGAAATAAAATCTAAACATCCAAAGGTCCCCAATGGACACACACTGAAATAAAAGTTTAAATAACTTAAAAACTCTAATAAAATACATGTTAAATTCTTATTTACTTAAAACTCTAATTGTCACATGTGCTAGAGTTTTAAAGAACTAAGGACTCAACTTCTAACTCAACCATCAACTCAAAACAAAACTTCCGAACCAAACTGGAATTAACTGGAATTATATTCCAGCAACTAATTAGGGCTGAAAATGCCCAAATTACCCCTCTTAGAGGGTTCAGCCAGCCTAGGGAGGCCTCTTAGGGGCATCTTGTGGGCCCTACAAGGGTTTTGAGCAGGGGCAAAATCGTGGTCACATCAATCCCATGACCTAGTCCGGACACAACAATCCAGAGTCCTTATCAATGGGATAAATAGTAACTGCTACATGAAATTTCAGTCTAAAATAGCTCTACCATTAGCAGGATTTTTCAGCTCCATTTCAATTAGTCATAGAAAAGGAACACCAATCTCCTAAGTTAGCTCTACTGCAGTTCTTTTATCATGGACACAACAATCCATAGTCCTTATCAATGGGATAAATAGTAACTGCTACATGAAATTTCAGTCTAAAATAGCTCTACCATTAGCAGGATTTTTCAGCTCCATTCCAATTAGTCATAGAAAAGGAACAGCAATCTCCTAAGTTAGCTCTACTGCAGTTCTTTTATCATGGATTACAGGCCTAACAAAAGTCTTCAAAATGCCTCAAGATTTAGCTACTTCAACACCAAAATTAGACCTTATTAACTTCTATCTTCCTAATTTCAGATTTATAGCCCAAAGTATTGTACTTATTATTTAGGAAGTACTGACACAACCTATCTACATGCTTACTAAATAAACACCTGCAAAGTTTAATAAAAATTCAAGATGGATGCACTAATTTCACACCTAGACACGTACTAGTTTTGAATATGCTAACATATACACCAAACAATAATATGCTAACATATACACCAAACAATACCAATAACATCTGTGGATGGGTTTCAATATGCAAAGGACAAATATTTGTGCATTTATCAAGTAGCTTAACTACTATTTGAATTATAATTCTCTGGTCTAGGTGTAACTATCATCCCCAAAATGGAAAAATGAAATTCTAACAGAAATGCTGATAATTTTCTCAAGACGTCACCTCCTGACGAGCAAGTTATTGAAAGCATATATAAGACCAGTCTTAAAAGTGGGGCACTGGGCCTAGGAAGTCACGAAGATCCTGCATATTCCAGGTCATCCAAGCACAAAGCATATTGCATGACCATGCAAAACATGGTCACTGCCCGGAACAATGACATGAGACTAGGATGGAGCCAAACAATTGTATAGAACACAGTTACAGTTCAGGTAGAAAGAGGATATGGAACTCATGCAATGAACTTACAACATCAGTACCAATAACATAATCAAATGGAGGATCAACAGCCTTTATATGGTCTTTGTTTCCCCAGTCCAACTCCATAACTTGAATCGAACCAATTGATGCTACACAGCAAAAGGACTTCAATGTCAGATCAATGCCATGACATTCAGTACAAAGCATTTCCAACAGCACAGATAGCTACATACTTCCACAGTTGAATCTAGTTGTAAACTTGGCTACCCTTAAAAACCCAGTCCATGGAAAATATGAAACTATTAAGCACCGGATGAGAGAAAATTATGATTGGTCTCAAAGATTCAGTTTTGCTAAAGCTTTGCCAAAATAGTTTCAATCTCAAGCAGAATAATGGAGAAAAAGAAACTTGCACATAGAACTACAAGTTAAGATGCAGATGAAAAGCTGCATTGTACACCTATATCCGGGTTTGTCTGCATGACCCTTGAAGTGTTCCGCTGGATGTTCTTCATTAGTAAAGGCAAGACATCAACTTGATCTGTTGAAATAACATCACATCCTAGCAATGCCATGCCTGAAAAGGAAAACCACATTGTCATCCATATGGAACCATGTCAATTAAACTTGAAACTTTTTCAAGCTAAGGATATGAAAGGAATCAAACAATAGGAAGTAAATTGAACATGCTTCTGAAAAACTATTAAGTATAATGAACATACTCCAATCTGAAAACACATAGACATGATCACATGAAAGTCACTTAAAAGTAATGAAATGACAAAGAAGCTAACCAAATCCTGCCACTCCACAACCAGCTCCAAGTTCTAGAACACGTTTCCCCTTCAATTTAGCCGGGCAAAACCTACCTTTCCTGGAATTCTTTTCCTGAGTAATTGAAAGCAGATAATGGTAAGGGGAATGGTGCTAGATCACTCTACATAATTTATAATTTCAACTTCCTCAGCTCAGAAGATTTGAATGTTAGCTGATAAAGAATATTAAAAGGTAAATTTCCCAACATATGAACAGAACAAAATGAAATTGACCTAATGCTATGATAAATTACACAGCAATTACCAAAAGAACAATATTAGGTACAATCCCAGCCAGATTTCCCAACTTTAGTTAGTTTCATGAGCACAGAGGATTTTATATTCCACAATACCACAGACGAACAAAACAAGAAATTTAATATTGACTAACATCCTTAAAGAATTAGAGACAGTACCAGAAATTTGGCAAATACAACTGATGAATCCCATACTGTAGTTCCCAAATGTTTGGAATTAGGGTCCTGCCACCAATGACATCAAACATTATAAAACGCATGAAACTGATGGAGTCAGGGATAAACATATGACGTAAAGGAAGAGCAACTTAATATGCAAAAAAGATACATTCCTATTAGCAGCATCACCTGGAACTGTCATTCTAAGAGATTACATGCAGTATAATATTAAGGAGGACATAGACTATAAACAAAACACAATTTC